>NC_056519.1:26981125-27000099 GCF_014905685.2 Nematolebias whitei
GATGGATGGATGGATGGATGGATGGATGGATGGATGGATGGATGGAAGGATGGATGGATGGATGGTCACGCAGCTCTGTCAATAAGAGCAGATTTCTTTGTTTCTCGTGGAGTATAATCCAGCTTTGATCCAAGATCTTGTGCTTATAGAGCTTATAGAGCTTATGAATGGCTCGTAGCTACAAAGTACTACCACATAAAATATATAATAAAATATTAAATCAATTTCTTGTAAAACTGACTGAATTATGTTTTAAAGCTCAGTTGACTATGGCATCCATGTTGGATCAAGTTGATTACAAAAAATCAGTTCCAATGATTACTTCCTCCAAGTTTAATTACAAACGATCAAGTCAATCTAAGATGTTTTGGTTACGAACAGACAAAAAAATAAAAAGAAAAATTTATCTATCTTTGCCTTTCAGCATCAACTGATTAAAATGTTTTCAGGTGAAACTGTTCATTTTAAAAAGGTTAAAAATATTTCACGTTTTTTTTTATCTGCACAGTTTGAAACTACGTGTACAGAAACGACTCAGATAAGAGTGTGAAAAACAGAACATGAATTTTACTTTAGGTTGTTAGTGGGAAACAGACAAAAAGCAGCTTTGTGTTCAGTTTATTTGCAATGCTGAAGATGCTTGGTGACTTTAATGAATAACATAGCTGTATGTTGTTTTTAAGGATTCAAGGATTCAAGGTTCTTTATTATTATTCGCATCGAATGTGGTACATAAGGTGGAACATAATTGTATACAGGTGCTGGTCATAAAATTTGAATATTATGAACAAGTTCATTTAGTTCAGTAATTCCATTGAAAAAGTGACACTTGTATATTATATTCATTCATTGCACACATACTGATATATTTCAAATGTTTATTTCTTTTAATATTGATGATTATAACTGACAACTAATGAAAACCCCAAATTCAGTACTTCATAAAATTAGAATATTGTGAAAAGGTTCCATATTGAAGACACCTGGTGCCACACTCTAATCAGCTAATTAACTCAAAACACCAGCAAAGGCCTTTAAATGGTCTCAGTCTAGTTCTGTTGGCTACACAATCACGGGGAAAGACTGCTGACTTGACAGTTGTCCAAAAGACGACCACTGACACCTTGCACAAGGAGGGCAAGACACAAAAGGTCATTGCTAAAGAGGCTGGCTGTTCACAGAGCTCTGTGTCCAAGCACATTAATAGAGAGGTGAAGGGAAGGAAACGATGTGGTAGAAAAAAGTGTACAAGCAATAGAGATAACTGCACCCTGGAGAGGATGGTGAAACAAAACCCATTCCAAAATGTGGGGGAGATTAACAAAGAGTGGATTGCAGCTGGAGTCAGTGCTTCAAGAACCACCACACACAGACGTATGCAAGACATGGGTTTCAGCTGTCGCATTCCTTGTGTCAAGTCACTTTTTGAACAAGAGACAGCATCAGAAGCGTCTCGCCTGGGACTGCTGCTGAGTGGTCCAAAGTTCTGTTCTCTGATGAAAGTAAATTTTGCATTTCCTTTGGACATCAAGGTCCCAGAGTCTGGAGGAAGAGAGGAGAGGCACAGAATCCACGTTGCTTGAGGTCCAGTGTCAAGTTTCCACAGTCAGTGATGGTTTGGGGTGCCATGTCATCTGCTAATGTTGGTCCACTGTGTTTTCTGAGGCCCAAGGTCAATGCAGCCGTCTACCAGGAAGTTTTTTAGAGCGCGTCATGCTTCCTGCTGCTGACCAACTTTATGGAAATGCAGATTTCATTTTCCAACAAGACTTGGCACCTGCACACTGTGGTCAAAGCAGATGGCCGCTTGTCCTGAGCCTGGTTCTGCTGGAGGTTTCTTCTTTTTAAAAGGGAGTTTATCCTTTCCACTGTTGTCACTGTGCTTGCTCAGGATGGGAGATTGCAACGAAGCCAAGATTCAACTTGTCTGCTGGATTCCTTAGATAGAGAACTCGCCTGACCATAACCCCATAGAAAATATCTGGGCATTGTGAAGAGGAAGATGTGATACACCAGACCCAACAATTCAGAAGAGCTGAAGGCCACTATCAGAGCAACCTGGGCTCTCATAACACCTGAGCAGTGCCACAGACTGATAGACTCCATGTCACGCCGCATTGCTGCAGTAATCCAGGCAAAAGGAGCCACAGCTAAGTATTGAGTGCTGTACATGCTCATACTTTTCATGTTCATACTTTAAAGTTAGTGTACATTTCTAAAAATACTTTTTTTTATTGGTCTGAAGTAATATTCTAATTTTCTGTGATAAAGAATTTGGGTTTATTTTTATTTTTTGTTATTAACCTTTATTTAACCAGGTAAATCAGATCACAGATCTCTTTTGTAAGGAAGGCCTGGGTCTGAAGGTAGCCTAGCATGCATGTTTTTGGTCTGTGGGAGGAAAATGGAGTACCTGGAGAAAACCCATGCAAGCACGAGAAGAACATGCAAACTCCACCCAGAAAGACCCCAGGTCCAACTGGGGAATGAACCTAGGACCTTCTTGCAGTGAGGCAACAGTGCTAACCACTGAGCCGCCGTGCTGTTTTCATTAGTTGTCGGTTATAATCATCAACATTAAAAGAAATAGGTTCTGTTAGGCTATAATTTAAACGCATAATACGAGCTGAGTCAGGCTTGGAGCCCCAAAACTAACTAACTTTTATATTAGATTATTTTTATATTTAAACACTCCAGTCTTTCATTTTCATCTGTATGTTGTATTTAAGTTCCTGTTACGCAAAAGGAATATTTAGATTTTTCTATGAAAGTTTTGACAAAACATTACTCTGTTGTGTTTTTCCATGTAGCTGTGGACCTCTTGTCCCACCTGCCACCAAAAGTACAATCATTAAGGTTTTTCCTTGAGTCTGTGTGTGTTTATTGTGTTTGTCTGTTAGCAAAATATCTCATGAAACCATAGGACAAAATTTAATAAAGCTTAAAATTCAGGTAGTAGGTACAAACCAGATTCTAAAAAAGTTGGGACACTAAACAAATTGTGAATAAAAAATGAATGCAATAATGTGGAGATGGCAAATGACAATATTTTATTCATAATGTAACATAGATGACAGATCAAAAGTTTAATCTGAGTAAATATAACATTTTAAAGGAAAAATATGTTGATTCAAAATTTCACAGTGTCAACAAATCCCAAATAAGTTGGGACAAGTAGCAATAAGTGGCTGGCAAAAGGAAATAGAGCATATAACGAACAGCTGGAAGACCAATTAACACTAATTAGGTCAATTGACAACATGACTGGGTATAAAAAGAGCTTCTCAGAGTGTCAGTGTCTCTCAGAAGCCAAGATGGTAAGAGGATCACCAATTCCACCATTGTTGCGCAGAAAGATAGTGCAGCAATACCAGAATCGTGTTACCCAGCGTAAAATAGCAAAGACTTTTAAGTTATCATCATCAACCGTGCATAACTACCAACTGTAGTATGTCATATATGGATATATATTCATACTTTTCACGAGTTCCTCATCTTTCTGACTGTGTAAATGTCGTGCATTGAATTTAACAGAAATGTAACGAGAGACGTTATTATCTTTGACCCATCAAAATGAATGCGGTCATTTATTTTCAGAATCAAAGTTTAACATCAATGGTGCTGATAACGCCAAGGTCGCGGGTTCGATCCCCGTACGGGCCACCAAATGTATTATGTCATATGCTGGATATATTCATACTTTTTCACGAGTTCCTCATCTTTCTGACTGTGTAAATGTCGTGCATTGAATTTAACAGAAATGCGAACGAGAGACGTTATTATCTTTGACCCATCAAATGAATGCGGTCATTTATTTTCAGAATCAAAGTTTAACATCAAACATTTACATTAATTTGGCAAAATATGAAAATAATAACAGACAAGTTTCACAGATAATGGACTTCAATCACACGGCGGTGATCGAGGACTTTGCTTCAGATATTTCTAAAATATCTGTACTGATTTTAGGAGAAAGCAGAGTTTAAGATGGAAATGGAGATTTATCTTACAGAGAGATTTGTGAGGGAATTAATCTGTTTGACCAGAAACGTGCACGCTCCATCAGATCTCAGCTTGCCCACGGTACACTTGGTCGAAAATAGAACCTTTTACCTGGTTGATGATAAAATCAGCGTCGGCGTAGGGTTCCTTTCTGACTCTTTCAGCGTCTCCGTGAGGACTGCCAAACCCTTAGAGAGTCGTACGAGGTTATTCAAACAGAAGTTATAATCCCAAAACGTCTCTGGATCATCCTGAATGCGTTTGCATCCAAGAACTCTGAACTCCTTTCACCTCCTTAGCACTCTCTATCAGACTTCCGACATCAGACTCTGTGCACTCTCTCCAGAACCGGGAAGTTGCCACATTTTAAATGAGTTGACTTCTGGGTCAATTTAGAGCTTTCTGATTCGTGGATGGACCAGAATAGAGGTGTGGTTTGTGATGTAAGATGTTATCAAATTCGAGGTCAGAGAATGAGATTGTTTACAACATACAGAAAAGATTATTGGAGAAAAAGCAGACTTCGTGGAGTCAAACTCCTATTATCTTCTGAAAAAGTTTAAACATGACATTTCTTCTCAGTAAACATTTTAGTTGACCGAGACTCGACCTTTAACATACTTACAAACTTGCTCATTGAAGACAGAAAATTAAGAAATGCATATTAACCTGATTTCTTCTTTGAATGAGGAATAAAAATCATTACTTACTGTTTATGTAAAATAAAAATGAGTAGTTCTCTTCAACCTGTAAGCATTGAGTGAACTAACACAATTTGATTATCAAACATTTGTAAAATAGTAATGATCATAGAGGATTGTCTTTTCTACTTGATTAATTCAAGAAAGAAAGTCACCAGATGGCTCAAACTGTATTTCTGGATGCAGATCAATGAAATAACAGTCTCTGTTCATCTGATCAGATTTGAGGTCAGATCAGGTTCACTACACATCATCAAAAGATTCAGAGAATCTGGAACAATTGCTGTGCGTAAGGGTCAAGGCCGTAAAACTCTACTGGATGTTCATGATCTCCGGGCCCTTAAACGTCACTGCACCTCAAACAGGAATGCCACTGTCAAGGAAATAACAGAATGGGCTCAGGAATACTTCCAGAAAGCATTGCCAGTGAACACAATCCACCATGCCATCCACCGTTGCCAGCTGAAACTCTACAGTGCAAAGAGGAAGCCATTTCTAAGCAAGCTCCACAAGCTCAGACGTTTGCACTGAGCAAGGGGTCATTTAAAATGGAGTGTGGCAAAATGGAAGACTGTTCTGTGGTCAGACGAGTCACGATTTGAAGTTCTTTATGGAACACTGGGACGCCTTGTCATCCGGACCAGAGAGAACAAGGATAGCCCAAGTTGTTGTCAACGCTCCGTTCAGAAGCCTGCATCACTGATGGTATGGGGTTGCATGAGCGCTTGTGGCATGGGCAGCTTGCATGTCTGGAAAGGCACCATTAATGCAGAGAACTATGTTCAGGTTCTAGAACAACATATGCTCCCATCAAGACGTCATCTCTTTCAGGGAAGACCCTGCATTTTTCAACACGATAATGCCAGACCACATTCTGCAGCAATCACAACATCATGGCTACGTAGGAGAAGGATCCGGGTACTGAAATAGCCAGCCTGCAGTCCAGATCTTTCACCTATAGAGAACATTTGGCGCATCATAAAGAGGAAGGTGCGACAAAGAAGACCCAAGATGATTGAACAGTTAGAGGCCTGTATTAGACATGAATGGGAGAGCATTCCTATTTCTAAACTTGAGAAACTGGTCTCCTCTGTCCCCAGACGTCTGTTGAGTGTTGTAAGAAGAAGGGGGGATGCCACACAGTGGTAAAAATGGACTTGTCCCAACTTTTTGGGGATTTGTTGATGCCATGAAATTTGGAAACAACAGATTTTTCCCTTAAAATGATACATTCTCTCAGTTTAAACTTTTGATCTGTGATTTGTGTTCTATTCTGAATAAAATATTAGATGTTGGCACCTCCACATTATTGCATTCAGTTTTTATTCACAATTTGTTTAGTGTCCCAACTTTTTTGTACTCTGGTTTGTATACATTTAGAACTGATGACATTTTGGAGTCAGACTAAAAACATAAACATGCCTATAACTCAGTGCTCCAGATATTGAGATGTGCTAACATATTGTGCAAAACTTTCATTTCAAAATACAGTATACAATTTACTATTAGCAGTCACATTTGTTCTTCTGTTGGCTAAAATAATTTCATGAACAATGAAAAAACATTAACTAGAAACTGAATTTCCTGCAAAATTGCAGTGTGAATGCTTATTGCTGAAGAACTTGCTGAAAAACGGCTGAAAATAGCTAAAAACATGTTGAAATGTAGCTGAAATGGAAGAACAAGTCTAAATTTGCAGAAGAAAGCAGAAAGAACACATTTTTGCTGAAATAGGTTTAAACAAGCAGAAATTGGCACAAAAATTAGGAAAGTAGCTAAAAAATGATGAAATTAGCAACCAAAAACAGGCTGAAAAGTAGCTGAAAGGCAGAGAGATGCTTATACTACCAGAAGGAACCAGAAAGATCTGAAATGAACTAAAAGATGTGGAATTGGTTGAAAAAGTCTAAAATTAGCATAAAACAGCTAGATAGTAGCTGAAATAAACGGCTGAAACTAGCAAGGAGCATAACAAACTGAAAGCAGAAAGAAGTTAATTAGGCAGCATGGTGGCACAGTTGGTAAAGCTGCTGCCTCTCAGCGAATAGGTCACTCTGGTTCAAATCCCAGCCTGGGTGGAGTTTGCATGTTCTCTTCGTGCTGCGTGTGTTTTCTCCAGGTACTCCAGTTTCCTCCCACAGACCAAAAACATGCATGTTAGACTGATTGGTAACTCTAAATTGTCTCTAGGTGAGAGAGAGAGTGAATGGTTGTTTGTCTCATTTGTCCCTGTTCATTCTTTCACTCAACCTTTATTTAAACAGATAAGTCACATTGAGCATCGAAGACTCATTTACAAATGAGACCTGTTTGGACAGACAGTGTCCCTGTGATGGACTGGAGACCTGTCCAGGGTGTCCCCCACCTCTCACACAGTGAGAGCTGGACATGGGCACCAGTGACCCCTGCAACTCCAAAAAGGAAGAATTGGGTAAAGATAATGGATGATGGATGGAAGTTAATTAGGCTAAAAGTAGCAGGAATGACCAAGAATAAGTTTAATTTATCTGAAAACAGCCAAAATTAGCTAAAAAATGCTAAGCAGCTAGCTAAAAAGGTAGAACAAGCTTACATTAGCAGAAGAAATAAGAAAAACTCGTTTGCCCAGTTAGGCTGAAAGAAGCAGAAATGAGTACAAAGAAGTTTAAATTATCTGAAAAAATCTTAAAAATAAAAATAAAACAGCTGAAAAGTAGCTAAAAAAAAGCAGAAAGAAGCTTAAATTACCAGAAAGAAGTAGAGAGAGCACATTTTTGCTGAATTGGGCTGAAAAAAAATTGAAATGAGTGCAAAAAATGTGGAATTAGCTGAAAAGGCTAAAGTTACCATAAAATGGTAAATGGACTGTACTTATACAGCTCCTTTCCATCTTATCAAGATAATCAAAGCTCTTTACAATACAATCTGTGCCCCATTTACCCATTCATACAGCACTCTACCAGATCTCTACAAAGACTAATCAGAGATCACATTCATACACCGATGGGACACATCAGAGGCAATGAGGGGTTCAATGTCTTGCCCAGGGACACTTTTGCATGTGACTGTCAGTGGAATTGAACCCCCATCTCTTGCATTGGAGGATGACTGCTCTGGCCACTCAGCCACAGCCACCCCAGCTAAATAATAGCTGAAATAGTAGAAAAAGCTGAAACTTACAGAAACAAGCTGAAATGTGTAGAAAGAAGTTAGAAGAAGCACAAAAATGTTGTAGTTGGCCAAAATAATCTGAAAGGAGCACAAAACAGCTGGAAAAAACACAGCTGAAAATTAGCTGAAAGTAGCTGGAAAAAAGTGTAAATTTGCACAAGGAAGCTGAAAGAAGCTGAAGCAGAACAAAATGTGAAAGGAGCAGTAAAAGATTGTAAACAGCTCTAAAGATTTGAAGGATGTAAAATGAGATAATTTCATTTTCTATGAGAAAAAAATGGCAGAAAAGGCTAAATATTTCAAAAAGCTAAAGTTGCACCAATACCAAAAGTCATAGCAGGATAGTCCTGAAAGAGCTGATTGATATACAGTATGATTAAATAGCTTCAAAACTGCAGGACAAGAATTGCACCGAAAAATGTATGGAAGAAGACTGGATCATAAATATTCACACTATAAAACTTTGAGAAACTAACAGCTGGATTAGCTTTTATAGTTGAATAACTTTTGGAGTTTATCCCATTTAAGGTTTCCATTTAAGAGAATTGATATTAGCCCACACAAATATGGAAAATAAAAATAAACTGCCAGTTTTGCAAATAATGAGGTATGATGTGCATTCCTTCAAGGAAAACCACGTCTTTAATTTTATAAACTGAAAGGTAACTGAAGCATTATTTTCATTTGTCACATCCTTCAATCCATCTGTAAATATTAACTTCAATGGAACAAGTTTAAAACAATTTGACACAATGAAACAAAAACAAATGTGTTTATTTTAGAATTTGTGATTTCAGCTGTTCTTTGAGTTAGTGCAGCTATATTAAGTCAAAACGATGGTCTTGGAAAAAATTCAACATCAAAAATTGATAATTAACAAAACTGTGTTTCAGCTCTACAACCTAAATTCCTAGTTTTATATTTTACAGCAGTAAAAGAGTTTTATAAATGCAAGTTTCTCATTTACTACATTTGTGTTCTTTTCAGTTCTCAGGCACAATTCTTCATCTTGTATCAACTCTGCTTCACAAACTGTTTTCCACCTCCTTCAATTGAGTAAACAGATGAACGCAGGCCTTAAAAAAGAAACGAGGTGTTGGAGTTGGAGTGAAAGTGAACCTACCTGCTTCTGCTGCAGCTCTGGAAGAATGAGCCGATCTGGGCAGGTAACAGCACACCTGAGACACACGGCCTGAGGCTGGAGTTGTCAGACACAGTGAGAAAAATCATTGTGAGTTAAAGATCACAGGGCACCGTGTTCCTGCCTGGGATCAAATCAACTTTTCTTTGTCAGGAAGAAATAGGAAAACGTATGAATATTATCTTAATAGAATAATTTGGGCCAACAAAGTTAGGACAGGTCCTCTGGACGGTTTCTTTTTGTTGAAACGTTTTGTCATTCATCCAAAAGACTTCATCAGAATATTAAGATATTTTGAACCACTTTGGCCATGGCTGCCTCAAACGAGTCGATGGGGGAGAGGGCGGACTCCAGAAACCATCTTAGCACCATCAAACTGACTGACCCACTATGTGAAGGTGCTATTAGGACTGAGTTTGTTGTGGCTCCTTAGACTCAATAAATAAATGACCAGGTATAATATTCTTGTCTCGTTTGTTTAACTGGGTTCTCTTAATCAACTTTTAGGACTTGTGTGAAAATCTGATGATGTTTTAAGTCATATTTATGCAGAAATATAGAAAATTATAAAGAGTTCACAAACGTTCAAGCACCACTGTACTTACAAAGTGTGTATAAGTACACAGTGTATGGTTACATATACGTGTAAGTATTTTGTGTGTACGTGTGAGGTGAATGAACTCTGGTCAGGTAGACCGCTGACATGAGCTCATCTCTGGTTCTGCGTGGCCTCCGCTCTCTGAAGAGCCATCAGCAATGGAGGTCTGGATAGAATAAGAGCAGAAAAGGTTATGTACTGGACCGCATAAACTACACCACTCTATTTGTGTATGGGTGTTTTGTCCTTTGGGTGGACCAGCCTCTGTCTGAGAGTCCTACTGGGTTTGAAATGTACTGGGATGTTGTGTTGTTGAAAATCCTTCTGAATTTCTCTGATACTCCAGCAACACAAGGGATGACAAAAAAAGCCCATGCTCAATAATCCAGGTATGCAATCCAACATTTTTCATTCAGGTCAGAAACTGTCCAGATGACCTGATTGAAAAATGTTGGATTGAATACCTGGATTATTGAGCATGGACTTTGTTGTTTTCAACCAGTTTGACACGACTGTCAACAAGGAAGAGGGCCGGCAATGGAGGAGGGGGCGTGACAAAGAGACCATCTTAGCACCAACATAACTGGTTTGTTCCACTTTGGAGTAAGCTTTTGGGGGAAGAATCAGTTTAGTGTTATGTTTCCTTGACTGATGAAGCCTTCCAGATCAAAGGCGAAATGTTTCAGCACAAAAAAGAAACTGTCCAGATGACCTGACTGAAAAATGTTGGATAAGGGATGACAATGTCAGGATTTATCAAGCAGGAATGAACCCAATAGTTTGCAGGCAGGGACTCGATTCAGAAGATACAAAAATAAATACTTTAATGATAATAAATTAAACGGTAGGCCGTTCATCAGGCAAGGACAGGTCAGGTGGGTGGCCAGGAGACCATTCATCAGGCCGGGGCCAGTCAGGCGGGCGGCCAGGAAGTCGTACAACAGGCCAGCCATCAGGCAGGAACAGGTCAGACGGGCAGCCGGGAGACCTTCCAACAGGCTGGGGCCAGTCAGGTGGGCGGCCGGGAGATAGTCCAACAGGCCGTTCAACAAGGAAAAACAGAGCAGGCGGGCGGCCTGGAGACCATTCAACAGGCCGGGGCCAGTCAGGCGGGTGGCCAAGAGGTCATTCAACAGGCCATTCCCCAGACAGGAACAAATCAGGCAGATGGCTGGAGGGCCGTCCATATTGCCGGAGCAGACCAGGTGGGTGGTTGGAGAGCCGTCCTTCATGCCGCAACAGACCAAGTGAGCGGTCAGAGAGTCGCCCACGCTGTCGGAGCAGACCAGACAGGCAGACTGGATGGGACGTGGAGCCTGGACACGGCATGGACCCAGGAGCAAGGACCGCAGCAGGTGGACCACGAGCGAGGATTGCGGCAGGTGGACAAGGAGCGAAGACCTCAACAGGCGAGCCAGGTGCGAAGACCTCCACATGCGAGCCAGGAGCGAAGACATCCACAGATGAGCCAGGAGCGAAGACCTCAATGGGCGCGTCAGGAGTGAATACCTCAACGGGCGAGCCAGGAGCTAAGACCTCAACGGGTGAGCCAGGAGCGAAGACCTTAGCAGATGGACCAGGAGTGAGGACCTCAGCGGACGGACCAGGAGCCAGGAGCCAGGAGCGAGGAGCGAGGAGCAAAGAGCGAGGAGCGAGGACCTCAGCGAATGGACCAGGAGCGAGGACCTCAGCAGGTGGGTCAGCGGCAAGGACCTCAACAGGCGGGTCAGTGGCGAGGAGCTCAGCAGGCGGGTCAGCGGCGAGGACCTCAGCAAGTGGACCAGCGGCGAGGAACTCAGCAGGCGGACCAGGAAAATGAGTGGAGCCAAGGTGAGGTGTGAACCCAAGACAAGCCAGACGTGGAGACCTCAAACAGTGTGGAGACCTTGAGCGGCATGGAGATCTTGAACAGCATGGGAACCTTGAGTGCATGGGACCCTCTAGAGATGAAGCAGGTGTGGAGACAGAGGTAGGATCTTCTACGGCCAGATCCTCTGCAGCTAAATCTTCAGCGGCAGGATCTTCCGGGACAGGATCTTGAGCAGATGTGGAACTCGGGACCAGAAGTAGTGGAAAAGAGTCTGTCTGGACCCCAAAAGCTGGCCAGGCAGAAAAGGAGTCCATCTGAACCCCCACGGCAGAGCAGGCAGGAGCGGAGTCAGTCTGGGCCCCTATCGAAACACCTGAAGGTGGTGAGAACTCTGGACCGACCGGAGGCACACAGAGGTGGGGCATTAGGACCAGTTACCAAACACACAGGAGGAAATGAAGGGGCTTCTGATCCAACTCCCATGTCGCCGTTCAGAGGTGGGACAGGGACCGAGTCAGGCTCTGGGACTGGGGCCGAGTCAGGCTCTGGGACTGGGGCTGAGTCAGGCTCTGGTATTGTGACTGCTGCTGGTTCAGGAACCATGACTGGTTCTGGTTCAGGAACCGTGACTGATTCCGAATGGGCTGGAGGCTCTGGACTCTGGGCTGCAGGCTCTGGACTCTGGGCTGCTGGCTCTGGACTCTGGGCTGCTGGCTCTGGGCTGCAGGCTCTAGAGTGGACGAGAGTTCCTCCTTGGGCTCAGGGGCAGAGGCTGGGTCTGGAACTGAGTCTGTGGTGGGTGTTATCAGAGTCCTTATTTTAACCAAGAGCTGATGATATTCATGGATTTGGGTGAGACCGGGTTGAGATAGTAAATATTTTTCTTCAAGGGAGAGAATAGTGTATTGACAGTCCGGGTTGTGTTGAGCAGAAGAAAATAAATTCTGTAGAGTCTGATTTAATTGGATGAGGTCACTGGGTTGGAGCTGGAGTGTGTTGGATCCCGTCATGGGAGAGGCTCTATGCGGGGGCCAGGTGTTGAGTTCTGCCCCCACCAAAATCCTAGGAGGTAAGGAGATGGGACCCACCCCCACAGAGACACTGGAACTGAGCTCAGGAAGCTCAGTCTCGCTGGACTGAGCAGGAGTGGTTCGGAGTGACTGTGACGTTTTGGATTTTGCCCTCACCTGAACACTAGGAGGTGAGCCAATGGAATCCGTCCTCCCGGAAGCGCCGAGACTGCCTCTAGGAAACTCGACTCCGCCGACCCGAGTCAAATCTGTTGATTGTACCAGGCTGGACACTGTGGACCTCTTCTGGGTCCGTTTTCTGCCACTCCGGATTATGTGCTCCCCCATTTATAGACTGTAAAGACAGATGAGTAAAAATTTCTGAGGAGAACCCTGCCTGCTGGTTCTAGTATGGCTGCGTCGTTCTGTCAGGATTTATCAAGCAGGAATAAACCTAATAGTTGCAGAAGACCACAAGAAGGGAAACGTGTCAGGAGACAGAGGGAGAAGAGGAAAGTGAAGAATGTAGGACTGAGGGTTGCAACTCTAAATGTGGGGACAATGACAGGCAAAGGTAGAGAGCTGACTGACATGATGCAGAGAAGAAAGGTAGATGTTCTATGTGTCCAAGAGACCAAGTGGAAGGGCAGCAAGGCTCGCAGCATTGGAACAGGGTTCAAACTGTTTTACCATGGTGTGGATAGAAAGAGAAATGGAGTAGAGGTGGTCCTGAAGGAGGAGTTGGCAAAGAATGTAGCAGAGGTGAAAAGTGTGTCAGATAGGATAATGTGCCTGAAGGTAGAAGTATGATGCTAAACATCGTCAGTGGTTATGCTCCACAGGTTGGATGTGATGAGGAGGAGAAAGATACATTTTGGAAAGATCTGGATGAAGTGATAGAGAGTATTCCCAGGGAGGAGAGAGTAGTGATCGGAGCAGACCTGAATGGGCATGTTGGTGAAGGAAACAGAGGGGATGAGGAAGTGATGGGTAGGTTTGATGTCAAGGAAAGAAACCTTGACATCTTTTCGTGGTAGATTTTGCCAAGAGAATGGAAATGGCTATAGTCAGTACCTATTTCCATAAGAGGGAGGAACATGGAGTGACTTATAAGAGTGAAGGAAGGAGTATGCAGGTCGACTACATTCTTTGTAGAAGAGGAAACCTGAGGGAGATTGGGGACTGTAAGGTTGTGGCAGGGGAGAGCGTGGTCAGACAGCATGGGATGGTTGTGTGTAAAATGACTGTTGTTGTGAAGAAGAGAAAAAGAGTAACATCAGAGAAGAAGACCAAATGGTGGAAGCTGAAGAAGGAAGAATGTTGTGAGAAATCCAGAGAGGGGCTGTTAAAGGCTCTGGGTGGTAAGAAAGAGCTTCCAAGCACTGAGGGAGTCTCTGGAGTTCAGCCAAGCTTAGGAAGCGTCGCTCGCTGCAGAGAACCAAACTCTGAGGGGTAACGTCAAATAACTCACCGAGAAGATGTTGCAGCTGACCGGAAAAAAACAGGAAAATGAAGGAGTTCATCCTGGACATTCAAGCTCGGAGCATGCAGGACAATCTTGTCTTCTCAGGGATCCCAGAACGAGCAGAGGAGGACGCTAAAGTTATGATCCGTGAGTTTATCCATCATCAGCTGAAACTCCCAAGTGAGATGGTAAAAAACATCACTTTCCATCACGTTCACTGGCTCGGAGGTAAAAAGCCCGATGTAGTATGACATATCCTGAGATATATTCATACATTAAAACGGGTTCATTCATTTTTCTGGACTGTATGATGTCGTGCTTTGAATTTAACAGAAATGTAACGTGAGACGTTATTTATCTTTGACCCATCAAAATGAATGGACGTCATTTATTTACAGAATCAAAGTTTAACATCAAACATTTACATTAATTTGGCAGAATAGGAAAATAACAACATAGTCAATCAGCTTTACAACCAGGAAAACCATACGGCCATGATTTTCCGTTGCTTCACCACAGACATTTCTGAAAACATCTGGATTAATTTTCTAGCAGAAAGGAGAGTTTAAAGATGGAAAGATGAAGTTTATCTGAGAGAGATGTGTGAGGGAATTTGTCTGTTTTAACCAGAACGTGCACGCTCTTTTGGAAATCAGCTTGTCCCAACAGTACACTTTTGGTGAAGGTCGACTTTTACCTTTTCTGAAGATAGATCAGTTCCGGCGTGGAGTCTCACTTCCAACCACTGTTCAGCGTCTCCGTGAGAACAGCCAAATACCTCGAGAGTCGTGCGAGGTTATCCAAACAGAAGTTATAATTCCCAAAATCGTCTCTGGTTCAGCTTGATTCTAATACAGCAGCTTCCATGAATGCCTGCGTTTGCAATCTGGAACTCCCAAACTCTCTGCATCTGAATTCCAAAAACTCTGAACTCCCTACTTGAACTGCTGCTCCATCTTCAAGACTGAGCTTACAGCAGCTTCAAGACTGAGCTGAACTCTTTGAGCTGAACTCTTTGAGCTGAACTCTACTGTTGAACTGGGAAGTGCCACATTTAAATGGGCTCTACTTCCGGTTCATTTGAGAGCTTTTTGATTGGTCGATGGACCAAAGCAGAGGTGTGGTTTGTGATGTAAGGTGTTATGGAAAGTCAAGGATTGTTTAAGAACAGACAGAAAGATTGTTGGAGAAAACCAGTCTTCGTGGCGTCGCTCCACCAAGTATCTTGCTGTAAAAGTTAAACATGACATTTCTTTTCAGTAAACTTTTAGTTGACCGAAACCTGAACTTTGACACACTCTTACAAACTTGCTCACTTCAAAGCAGACGATCAAAAATTGAATCATTACTCTGTAACGTACTCTAACTTGATTTCACTTTGAATTGAGGAATAAAAATCATTACTACTGTTTAAGTAAATAAAAATGAGTAGTTCACTTCAACATGTAAAAATTGTTTGAACTAACACAATTTGATTATCAAAACATTTGTAAAATAGTAATGATCATAGAGAATTGTCTTTTTCCACTTGATTAATTCAAGAAAGAAAGTCTCAGGATGGGTCAAACTGTATTTCTGGATTCAAATCAATGAAATGACAGTTTCTGTCCATCTGGTCAGTTTTGACATCAGGCCTAGTCCACTACACCGATAACAAATGACCTCGGCCAATTATCGCTAAATTTGAGCATTTTAAACAAAAAGAGCAGGTCAGAGGTCGGGTCAGAGAGCTGCGTGAGATGGACATCAGTGTGAACGATCAATTTCCAAAAGAGATCCTCGATCGGAGGCGAGTTTTGTTTCCAATCAGGAAGAAATACATGTCTGAGGGCGTCAGAGCTACGGTGGCTGTAGATAAACTTCATATTAATGTTCAGCTGTTCAGGGAATGGGACATCACTCCGTGGCTTTATTAAAAGGAACAACAGGTTTGTTTTAAGCAGGGCTGTTCAACTGACGGCCCGCGGGCCAAATCAGGCCCACAGGTGAGCTAAGTTCGGTCCACCAATGGGTTCACTCTTTTAAAACAAAACTAGAGTTTTAACAGTAAAACAATGTAACTTAATGATATGAACTACTGGATATCTGACCCCTGAGCGCTTGGCTTTCAGTAACTGTGCCCTCCTGGGCAGTTTAGTTGAACAGTCCTGGTTTAACGCTTGTAACACTGGAGGTAAATTAACTGGCATTTGTAAATAAAATGTAAAGCGCAGCTCGGTAAGGTGTCTGCACTGGTGAAGGTGAACGGTGTCACAGCTATTCTTTTTGTTTGCTTGTTTATTTGTTTTTTATTTGTTTGTTTTTTCCTTTCTTTTCCTTTTTTCTTTTTTTTTACTATTTTCTCTTTTACGTTTATCTGTTACCACATCACTTCATCAGTCTTTTTTTTCTTTTTTACCACCCAACAAACATTTACACACAAGCACACCAAAACACACACACACACACACACGCACACACACACATGCACACGCCCACACACACCAGAGAACTTTATATCTTTCAACTTCTGTCACACCCAGTTTCTACTCAATGTTCTTGTACCTTTCCACTTCAAACATCACTGTGTGTTTCTAAACATCTAAACAGGCAATCTCAAGCAATAACTCTGATTTTAGTTGGATCGGTTTGTCTCTGTGGTGACATGCGCTGGTCAACTTTAGCTACTCACGCACAACTATGGGCACATTAAGGTTTGTGACTTGGAATGTCAATGGAACCAGTACTCAACAAAAAAGATTAGGAATTTCAAACCAGCTTAAAGACTACAGGCCAATGTTGTCTTTTTACAAGAGACTCATAAATCTATTACAACTGCAGATGATCTTAAATCACCTGACTTTCCTGATGTGTTTTGTGCCTGCTATAACTCAAGACAAAGGGGAGTGACAATATTAATACACAAAAATTTTAATTTTACAGTACTAGGCACAGTTACAGACCCAGAGGGTAGATATTTAGTAATAAAACTTTGTATAAATAATTACAAATTGTGTATTGTCAGCATATATGCCCCAAATGTAGATGACACCTCTTTTTTTCATGATTTTTTTTCAGCACTGTCTGATCACTTGGATTGCTCACTTATACTTGGAGGTGACCTCAACTTTGGTCTAAATGAAGAATTAGACAGATGTAGTAGAGCAGGAACTCAGCGCAGTTGGCAGTCCATAAATATAGTTATATCAGGACATTATTACCTGCAGTGTTCCCTCAATGAGGACTGAACTAGGCAAAAAGGCCTTCTCCTATTCCGCTCCTGTTTCCTGGAATATCTTACAAAAAGATTTGAAGCTCTCGACCTTGACCTCTCTAAGTGGCTTTAAGAATCTGTTGGACACCAGGCAGGGTCCAATGCAGAATTGTTCCTGTTTTTAGTTTTCTACATTTGTCTTGGAATCTAGCTATATATTTTTTTGTTTGTTTTGTTACCTTTTCCTTTTAGCCATCCTATTTTTATAAATATAGTTAAACAGTACATGAGTGATTACGGACATTGCGATGCATGGCTATCTCTTCACCCGAACCGTAGAGAGTATACTTTCTTCTCACCTGTCCTTCACTCTTACTCTCGTCTGGATTATTTTTTAGTCAGCAGCTCGTTGTTGACGGACATCGCGGACACTGAGATGCACCCTATAGCTGTCAGTGATCATTCTCCTGTCTCTTTAACTTTAGCAAACAGAAAAGAAATCCCAAAAAGTGTAAACTGGAGATTTAATATATCATTGCTTGAGGATAAAGATTTTATCAAATATTTTACAGAAGAGTGGGCTTTTTATCTGGAGTATAATGACTTGCCTGGAACATCAGCATCTGTTCTCTGGGAGGCAGGGAAAGCAGTGATGAGAGGTAAAATAATCTCATTCTCATCACGTAAGAAGAAAAAAGAAAATAAACATATTCAGGAATTAGAAGAAACCATTAAATTGTTAGAAGCCTCCCAAGATGATACACGCTGGACAAAATGCATAAAGCTAAATTAGAATTGCAGGTCCTTCTAAAAAAATTAGCATATTGTGATAAAGGTAATTATTTTCCATAATGTAATGATAAAAATGAAACTTTCATATATTTCAGATTCATTACACACCAACTGAAATATTTCAGGTCTTTAATTGTTTTAAAACTGATGATTATGGCATACAGCTCATGAAAACCCAAAATGCCTGTCCCAAAAAATTAGCATATTTCATCCCACCAATGAAAGACAAGTGTTTTTAATACAAAAAACGCCAACCTTCAAATAATCATGTTCAGTTATGCACTCAATACTTGGTCGGGAATCCTTTTGCATGAATGACTGCTTCAATGCAGCGTGGCATGGAGGCAATCAGCCTGTGGCACTGCTGGGTGTTATGGAGGCCCAGGATGCTTCGATAGCGGCCTTAAGCTCATCCAGAGTGTTGGGTCTTGCGTCTCTCAACTTTCTCTTCACAATATCCCACAGGTTCTCTATGGGGTTCAGGTCAGGAGAGTTGGCAGGCCAATTGAGCACAGTAATACCATGGTCAGTAAACCATTTACCAGTGGTTTTGGCACTGTGAGCAGGTGCCAGGTCGTGCTGAAAAATGAAATCTTAATCTCCATAAAGCTTTTCAGCAGATGGAAGCATGAAGTGCTCCAAAATCTCCTGATAGCTAGCTACATTGACCCTGCCCTTGATAAAACACAGTGGTCAAACACCAGCAGCTGACATGGCATGCCAGACCATCACTGACTGTGGGTGCTTCACACTGGACTTCTGGCATTTTGGCATTTCCTTCTCCCCAGTCTTCCTCCAGACTCTGGCACCTTGATTTCCGAATGACATGCAACATTTGCTTTCATCCGAAAAAGTACTTTGGACCACTGAGCAACAGTTCAGTGCTGCTTCTCTGTAGCCCAGGTCAGGCACTTCTGCCGCTGTTTCTGGTTCATGCACCTGTAGCCCATTTCCTGCACATGCCTGTGCACGGTGGCTGTGGATGTTTCTACTCCAGACTCAGTCCACTGCTTCCGCAGGTCCCCCAAGGTCTGGAATCGGCCCTTCTCCACAATCCTCCTCAGGGTCCGGTCACCTCTTCTCGTTGTGCAGCGTTTTCTGCCACACTTTTC
>NC_056519.1:27010099-27027859 GCF_014905685.2 Nematolebias whitei
CACCCCAGAGAATCCAACCACAGAGACAGTGTCCGAAGTGGCGTGTTCAATAAATCCCTGATCGTTAAGGGTCGAGTAGGTGGCTCCTGTGTCCACTAGGAATGTTAGGTCTTTATTCATGACCTTCATTCTCACCATAGGGTCTGCTCCTCCCCCTACGGTGTGATTACTCTGTGGGGTGTGTCATTGCTGATAATATCCACCTGGTGTCGTGCGAGGTGGACCCTGCATTCCAGGGTTCGGTGCCTGTGGCGCCATCTGGTGGTTGGGAGCTGAGTGGGAATGTGCTCCTTCTCTTTGGGCGTGGGCCTGCTTGTGGTAACAGTCACGAGCCCAATGGCCTGGCTTCTGACAGTAATGGCAGACATCTTGTGCTCTGTTTCCCTGTGTGTAACCACGGCCGAAACCTCTGCCCCGAAAGCTCCCTCTCCCTCCCCATTGTCCTCTAGACCACCCCCGAGGATATGCAACAGGAGGTGGGGTTTGGATAGTTACAGGACACTGGTAAGTTGGTTCAGCCTGTACCATCTGTTTTGATTCTTTTTTAGACTGAACTACGTCTCTGGCCTGTTTCAACTGCAGTTTTAAGAGCTGAGTTTGCATGTCTTTTAATTCTGTAGAGTTTTTGTTTTCCTCATCAGCGGCGCATTGTAGGTGGTGAATCAGATGCCGCTCCCATTGGGTGGCATCAGCGGAGGGCAAATCAGGATTGGTTCTCATTGCTTTACTAACGGCCGCTGGCACTCCATCAAGGATTGCTTGTCGGAAGAACTGTTTTTGGGTGGCTGTCTGACCATGGCAGAGAGTCCGGTCATACCATTCCTGTTTACACAACTCCAAGTACGCGGTGGGATTCTGGCCTGTTTTCCAGAGAAATTTAGGGACCCCTGTCCCTTCAGGAAGGGGATAGGATTGTCTAAGGGCAGCCGCAAGTCTCTGATACTGCTGGGACATACAGGTTGAGTCTGGCATGTTACGATCCCACCCAGCCGCTCTTTCGATTTCATCCATCCTAGTGGAAGTGACACATCTACCCAAAAGTGCCCTCATGTCTCCCACAGCCAGGTTTACTCCTTTTGTAAGTAAATCTACCGCATTCAACCACTTACTTCCTCCTTCTATCAGAGGCGGGAGTTTATCTACCAACGCCTGTACGTCACCCAATGCCAACGGTTTATAACGTATCTGATTACCTGTGACCAGCAATGGATAAGATCCGGAGCTGGATAGTGGTATCATAGAGGGGTCTACATCTTCAGTGGGTTTAGAAGTAAGGGGCGTTTCAAGTGGGACGGTGGCCGCCAGATCGGCTGTAACTCTTATTGTACGTGGCCAGAAAGGGTTAAGTGTGGTTGGATATGGGTGAGGTGTGTCAGGTGAGTTGTGAGTAGGACAAGGAGACTCCTGCACCAGTATCGCGCGGTTCTGCCAGCCCTGCACCCCAGTGGGGGCACCTTCTCCCTCACAAAGGCTGTGAGGGGGAGGCCCCGACTGCTCAGGGCGGAGAGGAGCGCGCAGAGAAGGAACAAGAGGTCTCACAAACTGCCTGTACTCACAAGAGTCAATAGACCCCAACTCATCTTTAGTCACGAACTGTGAGGCATTCTCTGGGTTTTTCCCTTTTACCAGGGAAGCTGTTGCATTTGGGAGTATGTGGTGTGATAGAGATGGGTATAAGGGTGTACTGGTGGGTTTGGTGTACTGATGTTCAGGTTTGTCAGACGTCAATGATGAAGGAGTCAAGTTAGGTAAGTCATGTTCCCCTCCTACGTGTACTAAACCTTGTTGAATCTGATAAAGTGGATACATTCCCTTAGTGGGAGGTGCTGATGGGTTGCTGCCTGAGGTGTAAGGAGGGGGAGCTGGTTTAACCACTTCCTCCTCTGTATTCTCTGTATGCAACAAATGAGACACACCCTGGGCTACAAAAACCAGTTTCAACCACTCTTGTTTTTCACACTCGGCTGCTTCTCTCAACTTCCTGTATTTGCCTTTCTGTAAGGCGTTGGCTTCTCGTTTTTGTTTGTCAAACTTCTCTTCCTCACTAGAGTTTTCTTTAACTTTTGCCCACATGAAAGTTATTGCGTCTTCTTCGCTCTGGGCGTTGTCTACTTCCTCTAATTTTTTCACGAGTGTTTTTAACCGTTTTTTGTCAAACTCCAATACATGTAACGCCTGTTTTATCACCTCTATTTGCTCTTTTATCGGTTTAAAATTCTCACTTCCGCAACTCTTTCTGCACTTCTCTGCCATTTTACTTTCAGCACCTTTTTCCATTCTCCCAGTAAATTCACTTCACACAACACACGTCTTGTTTTATTATTTCTGGAACTCTGGAACTCTGGAACTCTTTTCCTATTCAGTCACACTGTGGCCTTATATTACACAGACAGAACAAACAAAGACAGACTGACGGACCACTTATTTCATCACTCACGCGGGACTCAGACACCAAGAAAACCTCACAATGGTCACCCTTAAAAGTTTTTTTTTTTTTTTTTTTTTCAAATTGTGTGTGTTGACTTCCCGTTTGTTTAGAAGACAGATCTCGTCTGTGCACTGTGACTTCTTCGTTTCACTTTTATCAATTGTTAAGTTCAAAGGTATTTATTATTAATTAGTTTTTATTTTGAAGCTATTATTATTAATATTATCTTCTTATTCAGGTTTTGTGTGTCTGTCATACTACTTATTTCCTACCCAGCCTCGCATTCGTCCACATACGTTTCAATTGTGAGCGAACTTAATTGATAGTTTTTAGTTGGCTGCCAGCCCAACAAGATTACAGTGAACTTAGTCTGTGGAGTTACAGGGTCTAAACGGCGAAATAATACGAGACTATTTCTACAACCTTCGCCCCTCCGTCCGAATGCCCGTCGGCTTCCGGTTTGGCGCGACTACTGCGCAGTTTTATTCCTGAGGCTGGTATTTTACTTTTTATTTACTGTACTTTATTCTTATCGTCGACGTCAACCTTGTTATTTATACTATTTATTTTGGGAGTCCACACACTGAAAGAATTTACCTAAATTAAGCCCAATTCGCAGATTTTGTGTTTAACGGGCATCTGCTTACCTTTTGTTGATAGTTGTGGCCACAGGTCAGTGTGGTGGACTCCGGACAGTCCTCTCCTATTCGCGGAAAATGATCTCGGTGGAACCTCCAATTTTGTTGCGGTTTTTACCTTCTGTATTCCGCCCGAATTCAGTTTCTCATTTCCCTGTGAACAGGAGTCAGGAACACGTACTCAAAATATGACAGACACACCTTCAAATTTAAGAATGTTTTATACGTATCTGAATGAGTATAATTCAAAAGAATTCACAGGTTCACGAGCAAAACAGTGGATTAGTATAATGCAGTTAATTATCTTAGCATCTAAGTCATTGAAAGCGCTTCCAATGGAGAGAATACAACCTGAAGAGTTGTTCAGAAGTCTGCTCGCTGCGCTGCATCGTCTGCCTGAGAGGAAGTGCTGCTCAGCTATAGTCTAAATTAGGGCGGTGCTTGGTCAAGGCTTCTAGAATGTTCACTTGCTCAACGTGTATAGGGCAGTGACTCACTCTAGCTTCTAGAATATTCACTTGCTCAACATGTATTGTGCAAAGTCCGGTTGGGTGGGTGCTGTCACAAATAAGAAACAGGAAGTATACTAGTCACACTTTAAGCTTTAGAAATTGTACAAGCAGAAACAGATTTTATTTTACATCACAACCCACACAAACCAGTATCTTCTGTTTGACTCTCACCATCCACCGAAACACAAACTCTCTGTCATCAGAACTTTACAGCATTGGACCAAACACATCCCCACAAAGACAGAAGGGAAGGAAAAGGAACAGAAAAACATCAAAGAAGCTCTCCAAACATGATCCTAACTGGGATTTTGTCAAGTCAGAGAGGAAATCTACAAAACAATTCTAAACAGAAAAAGGAGAACAACAGAAGATAAAACATTGTCATCCCTTATGTTGCTGGAGTATCAGAGAAATTCAGAAGGATTTTCAACAAACACAACATCCCAGTACATTTCAAACCCAGCAGGACTCTCAGACAGAGGCTGGTCCACCCTAAGGACAAAACACCCATACACAGAGTGGTGTAGTGTATGTGGTCCAGTGCAGCGAGGACTGTCCAGACCTCTACAATGGAGAAACTAAACAGCCTCTTCACAGACGCATGGCTCAACACAGGAGAGCCACCTCCTCAAGACAAGACTCAGCTGTTCACCTCCACCTAACAGATAAGGGACACTCATTTGAGGACCAAAATGTGCATATTTTGGACTTAGAACACAAATGGTTTGAAGGAAGGGAAGTGAAGGAAGCAATTTATGTAAAAAGAGAAAAACTGTCTCAACTGCGGAGGAGGAGGCCTCAGATTTCCACTTTCAAAAATGTATAATGCAGCTTTAAGACTGATTCCCAGCCAGTTTTCACACCTGATGGGAACAGAGGGGCCTCATCTGTGAATTAGTTTAACAAAGACCTTAAGTAACCCCTACTGTTAAGGTGTGAGGTGTGAATTGTCAATCTACAAATGTGTGTGTGTCTTATCTCACTCAGCCTTATAACCTGAACCCCTCACTCACTGCTCTGAATTAAGAAAGCTCCTCGGATGAGGAGCGATACGTCTTCTGTTACAAATAAAGTCCAGTTGTTCTTGAACGTTTTTTGAATTTATCATGTCCTGGATGACTGAGAATCTTCACCAGCTTGGTGCTATATAAATAAACTGGGTTGAATTTAATTAAATATGGAATTCAATTTTTTTTCCCCCCAAAATATATTTATTGAATTTTTAGCATTTTAAACAAACACAGCTCAAACACTCTGCAAGATGTAACAAAACAGTGATAGTGTTACTTAAGCACTGTGTTTAAACTAAAGTAACAAATACAAACAAACAAAACAAAAAAACAACAAAGTGCCCCTCACAGAATCTTGATCATAAAGCAACCCATCACAAACACCACACATCATCTCCATATCAAAGTATCAAATACAACAGTGTACATATCTTAGAATAATTATTTGTATTTTAGGAACCACAGTGCACACCTCCTTCAGTCATTTGCACTGTCTTCTGGCATGGTCAGATATTTAACATACATAGTCAAGGGGTTCCATATACACTCAAACAAGAACTGTTTGCCCTTTAATGCAGATGTAATTTTTTCCAGAGGAAGAGCGGAAAACATCTGTCGGATCCATTGGTTGACTGTCGATCTATGTGTCTTTTTCCAAAATAATGATATGCATCTTTTTACATTGAGCAAACTTAAGTTTATAAATGTTTGTTCATTCTTAGACAACTTTGTTGTGATTTGGCACTATATAAATAAACTGAATTTAATTGAATTTAACTGAATTCTTAGTGTAGTTATGTTTTTCCGGGTACAGTCCAAACAAAAACAACTTAAAATCCAATATTATTTGTTTAGAAATGATTTCCTAAATTACGTCCTTTACTTCTTTTCCAAAACAGCATAATTTTTCTACAGTACCACATACAGTGAGCCAGAGTCCCTCTGTCTTCTGTACATTTTGGACATACATCAGGTATATCCCTATTAAACCTATTAAGGTCTACTGGTGTTATATAAACCCGCATTGACCATTTGAATTGGATCATTTTAAGACCTGTATTGATAGAGCTAGTATAAGCTAATGTACAGGCTTCTTGCCAATCTTCCGCAGATAACTCTAACAATAAATCTTTCTTCCAAGCCTTAAGTCTGTAAAAAGATCCTTCAGAAACATGCAAAATTATTGATAGATAAAATTCAGATATAATACCTTTCTTCAAACTATCATTTGTCAACATTTTTTCCAAAGTTGATTTCGCTGGTTTTGTCAGCTTGTTATTTTGACTCGTTCTTATGAAGATTCTGAGTTGAAGATATTTTAAAAAGTGTTTCTTATCCAAGTGAAATTTATTTTGTAGATCCTGAAAACTCATCAGTATATCTGAGTCTGGCAAATAAAGAGGCTGGTGTGGGTTCGGGGTGGGCGCGGGGGCTTGGGGTTCTGGGGGCTTGTCGCCCCTGGGCTTGGGCCTGTGGGGATCGGGGATCTTGGGCTCTGGCGGGCGGGTTGCCGGGCTCTGGGCCGGCTTACGCTCTGGTGCCCGGTTCTGGGCGGGGGCCTTCGGCTCGCTGGTGGGTTCATGGGCTGGGGGATTGGGTGTTTGGGGGCGTGACCAGTGGCCTCTAAGAGGGGGTAGTTTGACCCAGCCTAGGTGTCTAGTGTGCTATGTGTTTTGAGAGATGTCCGAATGAGGGGTGGGTGTAGTATTTCTTCTGGGGTGGGGATGGGGTGGATGTCCTTGGGGGCGGCCCGGGACTGTGCATGGCCGGCTGGCTGGCCCCTTTCCTGTGGTGGGGGCTCGCTCCCGGTACTTCCTGGCACTGTCGGCGGGCGCTCTTGGCCGGGTCGTCCTGGTGGGGTTTGGCTTCATCTGGTAGCGGGCTGACTGCGGTTTGTGGGGGTCCTGGCGGCCCTCGGGTGTGTAGGCTGCTGGTACTGCTTCTGGCGGCCCTTGGGGCTCTGTCCCTCTCTGGTCTGGAGCTCAGCGGGCCTGGCGGTCGGTCCAGATGGAGAGGTGCCTTGGCCTCAATCCCTGGGTGGACCTTGGGGGGCTGGGGGGGGGGCTGTTGGGTCAGTGGGGGAGATGACTCCCTGTGGGAGCATTTGCTCTCACAGTTATTTCTCCCCATCCCTCACCATGCAACCCCACCCTCTTCATTTCAATTCCATACATTTAGGGTTGTTTGGGCTCGGGTGTGCTGCAACAATTTTACATCTTTGTTGACCATAGCCACCTGGGACTCAATTTTATTGTACACCTTAGACATTCATTCATAACATCCTCATGACATTCACATATAGGAACTTGAGGTGGGCACATGGCTGTGGGTGGTGGGATGACCTTACTCTCACCCCCTGTGCCTGTGCTCACTTACAACGGTTGCATTTAGACACTAGGGTTTGGATAGAGTTGGGGTGGAGGGGAAACTGGCATCATGCCAGCCTTTGCTCCTTCTTCTTTCCTTTTTTAATGGCACTATACAACAACACACATCAACAGCACATCTATGGGCGGGGGTGTATGTGTCGGGGTCTTATTTTTTTTATTTATTTATTTTTCTCCCCCCCTAGTTCCCTGACTGCCATTCCGGGGGTGGGGTCCGGGAGAAGGGCAGGCCGTCGGGTGTTGACCAGGACATTGTGGGGGTTCGGAGTCTGGGGGGTTGCCGTGGGCGGTGCTGGCGCTGTGCTCTCCCTGGGGTTGTTTGGACCCCCTGAGCTTGGCTCTTGGGTGCCATGGTTGGCCCGCTGGCCAGGGTGGCTGCCGGGGCCTGGCGGGCGGTCGGCTGGGGGCGCGTGCTTGGTTGTTGGCGGTGTGTGGAGGTGGTCGGTGGCTTGTCCTCTTCATGGTGGGGGGGGGTGTCCTGTTGACTGGGCATGGCCTGGGCCGGGTCTGGGGTATTGGCTCTTCTCCGCTTGAGAATGAATGGGTTTACCTCCTGGGCTTGGGCACGGGCCCTGTAGAGGGCGGGTACATGTCTTGGACCTGGGAGGTATAGAGTGCGTATCGGGAATAAGAATGAAATGTATCGTTATTGTATGTCTTTGAGTGAGTGAATGTGAGAATGAGGTTGGGATTGTGTGATTGTGTCTGTGTATGAATGGGTATTTGTTAGGCCGAGACTCGAACTGCCCCCTCTTTAATACAACTGGGGGTGCTTGGCATCGCGCCCCTATCGCGCGGCCCCCTGGTGGGGTGTGCTCTTGCCTGCCGGCACGCTTGGGGCCCTTGGTGTCGGGGGCTGGGCGCTTGGGCGTGTGTCGGCTCGGCCTGGTGTCTGCCTGGTGGGGCTCGGGTCCTCTGGCCCTGTCGGGCCTTGGCCTGGGTGGTGTGAGTCCTCGGTGCCCGGGCCTCGGTGCCCGGGCCTGGACCTACATTGGTGCGGCGGGTTCCGACGGAGGCCTATGAGTTTGTCGCTGTTGGCCCCGGGGGGGTCACTGTATGTGGTCGCTGGTGAGGATCTTCCGGTTCTCCCCTGTGGTCCGTTCTGGGGGGTGGGTGAGTGGTTCGTCCTGTGTGGGTGGCCCTGGGGGCTCCGCGGTCGGGGTCCCTCCTGGGGTCTTGGGCTCTGGTCCCCCCTTTTTCGTCTGCCTCTGGTCTTGGGGGTCGGGTCTCTGCTGCTTCACAGTTACTATTAAATGTTCTTTTAGAGAAGCCTTATACACTTATGCATGCTCACAACCACACACAAATAGATGCAGGGATGCTTATGTAGGCTTTATATGTAGATATATAGATATGTATATGAATGTATATTCATGTGTATGTATGTATGTATATAGGCGTAGGTATATTTATGGAAACTTACTGCAAAGCCATGAATATTTTAAGTTCTTTATACATATCTATTTTGTTGCTGTGTTTTGTCATGTTCTTTGCAGGTGAACAGACAGTGGCCGGGTGTTTTGCCGTGTGCTCTCTTTGTGTATATTTTGGAGTCTTACTTTGTCTTTTCTTTCTTTCTATCCTATTAAAAAAAAAAAAACTACACTAGATAATCACTAGAATAAATATTTCATAATGGTGTGGAGAGGATGGCTGTAAGGGGAGAAAGGAGGCCATAAAAAAAAAAAAAAAAGATATAATACCTTTCTTCAAACTATCATTTGTCAACATTTTTTTCCAAAGTTGATTTGGCTGGTTTTGTCAGCTTGTTATTTTGACTCGTTCTTATGAAGTTTCTGAGTTGAAGATATTTTAAAAAGTGTTTCTTATCCAAGTGAAATTTATTTTGTAGATCCTAAAAACTCATCAGTATATCTGAGTCTGGCAAATAAAGATTCTGGATTATTTGGAGTCCTTTGTCTTTCCATATTTTAAACGTTACATCAGCTCTACCAGGTATAAAAAATTGATTACCCCATATTGGACTAAACTGAGACAGAAAAATTGGTTCATTTAAAAGTTTCTTTACATCTCTCCATACTCTTATCATATTTTTTAAGAAATGGGTTCTCGGTCTGTTTTAGCAGTCTAGTTACTGAATTTGAATATAAATATGAGGGGAGAGTCAATTTTAACCCATGTGTTTCCATGTCATTCCAATGTGGAGAATGATTAGTGTAATAAAACATCATAGACCTCAACTGTACAGCACAATAATAAAGATGAATATTTGGGCACTTCAAGCCTTCACGATCATAAGGAAGGTATAGCAGAGACAAACGGAGTCTTGACTTCCTGTTGTTCCATATAAAATGTATCATATTTTTCTTTATTTGTGAAAATAATTCAGGCGGAGGCAGGAGGGCAATATTCTGAAATATATAAAGTAACTTTAGCAATACATTCATTTTTATCATGTTTATTCGTCTAATCATAGATATTGGCTGTGGCATCCATCTCTCAAATGAATTATCATCTTCATTTATTATGGATCTGTAATTGCTCTCAACTACTTGTTTGAGATCAGGGAAATATGTATGCCCAGATATTTAAATTCTGTTACTATCTTAAACTGTGCTATGTCTGAGGTTTGGTTAATTCTCTGATTTGTATTTAATAACAGAATCGAAGACTTGGTTTTGTTTATTTTATAGCCTGATACCTCACTAAATAATTAAATATTTCCAAAATAACTGGTATTGATCCGCTTAATTTTGACAGGAATAAGATCACGTCATCTGCAAACAGAGAAATCCTGTGCTCTGTAGGTCCAATGGTGATTCCACTAAGATGAGGGTGTGAGCGTACTGCAATAGCAAATGGCTCTATTGCTAGGGTGAACAGCAGAGGTGATAATGGACAGCCTTGTCTGCAGCCCCTATTGATCTTTATTGGTTTAGACATATTTCTGTTAGTTATCATTTCAGCTGAGGGATTTTTGTATAATATTTCGATCCATTTTACAAAATTATTTCCACATTCAAATTTTTCCAGAACCTGAAAAAGACATAAGCAGTGAACCCTATCAAACGCCTTTTCAGCATCTAATGATAAGAGAGCTGAGTCTGATGTGCCTTTGTTATAATGAATTATATTTAGTACCCTCCTCACATTGTGAAAGCCTCACCTCCTCATAACAAATCCATTTTGATCTTGGTTAATTGTGTTTGGTAGGACCCTTTGTAAACATCTTGCTAGCACCTTAGAGATTATTGTTAGATCCAAATTTAATAAACTAATTGGCCTAAAGTTCTCACATTTATTTGGAGATACACCTGGCTTCAGTAGAAAGGTAATCATGGCAGCGTTCATTGAGGAGGAAGATCATTTGAGTGGAAAATTTCTTTAAACATCTCTAACAGTGGGGTCAAGAGTTTGTCTTTAAAAGTCTTGTACAAATCTATCAAAAGACCGTCCGGTCCTGCTCTTTTTCCAGATTTCATATTATCTATGGCTTGTCCTAATTCTTCTTTAGTGGTTTTTAAATTCAAATCATCTTTGTTTACATCTGAGATTTTAGGTATGTCTAAATTATTTAAAAATGTATTTATGTCTTCTAATTTTATACTTGTTTGTGCTTTATACAATTCTTCATAATAGTCCTTAAAAATAGTATTCATTTCTTGGGGATCTTGTGTAATTTGTTAATTTGATATAATAGATGTGATTGGCTGTTTAGTTTCTATAATTGTTTTATTTGCCATGCCAACAACTTGCCTGCTTTGTCACCCTGTTCATAAAATGTTTGCTTGAGTTGCAGAAGACTTGATGCAGCTCTTGAAGCTGAATAATGATCATATTCTGCTCTGAAAATCAATAATTCCTTTTCTAGTTGTGGATCATTTTCCTTATTTACTCTAGCTTAGATTATTTTTATTTTATCCTCTAATTGTAGCCTAGTTTTTTCAGTTTGTTTTGATTTAGACCCTGTATAACTAATATGTCCTCTAAAAAAAGCCTTAAATGCTTCCCATTTTGTACATACTGTTGTTTGTGTAGTGTTAATTTGAAAAAAAAAATCATTATTTATATATTTATATATCAGAATCAGAATAAACTTTATTGGCATTGCACCGAGATACAACGCGAACATGTACGTACAGTCATCCGAAAGATGGGCGGAGTGCACAAAGCTGCAACTATAGAAAGTGCGGCTTTTTCTTATTCTTATTCAGAATAATATTTTGCTTAGATGAGAAAAGGGAAGAAAACATGAGGAGAGACAGTATAAAAAAAGATCTCTCACGCCGTGTCCTAGGCAGGGCATGATTTGAGGTATCAAAAAAACTTACCACAGCATAGCAACATAAATAGACATTATACGTGTACATATAGGCCGGTGAAGACATTGAATTTTAAGGGAAAGTCGTAGCATAGTCCAGAGCCCTCCCTCTCAGCCATTGTCAAGATAAGAGGTGTTATTCATCATCAGCTCAGTTGAGGTTCTGTTACATGTCCACGGGCTTGGGGAAGGGAGGGGCGAGGAAACAGTCAAAGCATCTTTGTTGTTTTCAAAACATGCCAGGAGGAGTTGAAATAAGTCCACCATCAAGGCCACAGTTTAGGTCAGGCAGAATTCATGAAATTGTTGTTTATGCCTTTAAAGTCTCGCTGGTAAGATGAGACTTCCGGTAAGATGGCACCCGTGTACATGGCTTGCAATCCACCTCTGCTGATAGTGTTCGGATTATTTTTGTTTTTTGCATTTCACATCTGTGACATCAACTCTGCTGGTGTATGACAGACAACAACTTTTGAATCTTCGTTTTTCTGGCACTGAAGTCGCTTATTTGGACCATTATCAGCGTACCTCTGGACCCCCCCCCCCCCCTCCTCCCCCCCGCTGGCGGACATGCCAGCTTACCTTCGCTGCGCTCCTCACCTCCCTGCCCGGAGATCTCGCTTCAGACGCCGGGGAAAACGTGCTGGTCAGCTGGTGAATCTGAAAGCTCCGCGCGCTGCATCTTCCTCTCCAGCTCGCGGTCATGGTCTCCAGCTTCCTGTGTGCCCGGACCAGGTAACCAGCGGGAGTTGTCAGCCGTTGCGCAGCCCGGACCGACCTGGAGGGGCTGTTATTGAAAACCTGCGGCCATTAGCGCGCGCTAACTCCACCGCTGTTAGCTCCACTTCGGACAATATCCGGATGTGTTTGGTCAACGCAAGATCTGTTACCAACAAAACTTTTATCCTCAGGGATTACTTTCAAGAGCACGATCTGGACTTTTTCTGCATCACAGAGACTTGGATGTCTCCGGGTGAGTCCAGCGCCATGACGGAATTACTGCCACCAAACAGTCTGTGTTTCAACGCCCCGCGGCCATCAGGCCGGCGCGGTGGTGGATTATTAACAATATTCAAATCAACTTTTGACTGTAAACAACTGCCCATCCCAGTTTCCCGCGCCAGCTTTGAGCTGAGCATCTTTGAACTCTGACATTCACCTCTGACATTATTTGCACTCGTCTACCGCCCACCTCGGTCTAAGGATTTCATAAATGAGTTTTCTGACTTCTTGGCTGAAATCACACCAAAATATGAGCATCTTTTCATTATTGGTGATTTTAATTTGCACATGTGCTGTCCTGAGAAGCCCTTGGTTAAAGAATTTTTAGATTTATTGGACTCATTTAATTTAACGCAGCATGTAAACTGTCCCACCCAAGAGTGTGGACATACACTGGACCTTGTTTTAACTCATGATATGACTGTTAATAATCTTGTTATTGGTGATAATGTTTTTTCAGACCACATGCCAGTCCGGTTTGAGTTCACCCTCCCCCATCTAACTCCTAAGTCGTGCATTCCTGCACGTCGCACTCGGACCATTAACCACTTCACTGCCGCACATTTCACAGATGTTTATAACTCTTAAATGATAATTCAGGCCCCAGTGACTTTGACAGTTAAGAGACTGAGCTGAAAACAGCACCTCAGACTGAAGAAGTCTCTTGGATGAGAGACGAAACGTTTCTAGATTTTTTTTTTTGCTTTGTTTTGCTTTTGTTTTTTGTTTTTTGAATGTCCAGAGGACCAGATTGAACTTTTTTGGATCAGGCCCCAGTGTTTCTCACCACCACTGAGGAGCTGACATCCCAGTTCAACTCTGTCTGCTTAAAGACTCTGGATCATGTTGCTCCTTTTAAAACCAAAAAATCAAAACTCAGAGCAGAACCTTGGCTGAGTGATGTCACCAAGGCCGCTAGGCAGCAATGTAGGAGGGCGGAGTGAAAGTGGAGGAAAGACAGGCTGCAGGTCTCTTTCCAGGTACTTAAAGAGAGTTGGCGCTGTTATCAGAAAACAGTAAAAGCTGCTAAATCAAAATTCTTCTCTGATATAATTACCTCAAACTCTCACAACCCACGTGTCCTCTTCTCCACCCGAAACTCTGTTCTCCACCTCACTGAACCATCACCTCTGGAAGCCTCGACTGAGCTGTGCGACAACTTCTTACATTTCTTTGTGGAAAAAATTGCGACCACCAGGGCTCTCATTTCCCCTCCAACTCATGACCCATCCATCCCACCTCAATCTGTAGCTCCATTTGACCATTTTGAACCCATCACTCTATCTTCTCTAGAGCAGGTCATGTGCAGCTTGAAACATTCTGGTTCCCCCTTTGATATGGTCCCCCCTCGACTACTAAAGGAGGTTTTACCTACTCTAGGTCCGTCCATTCTTGCCATAGTAAACAGTAGTTTATCCACTGACGTGGTGCCAAAATCCTTTAAACATGCTGCTGTCCAGTCTCTCCTGAAAAAACCAAACCTTGACCCCTCAGTCGTTTCCAACTACCGGCCTGTCTCCAAACTCCCATTTGTTTCTAAAGTACTGGAGAAAATAGTCGAGTCCCAGTTGAAGTGCTTCCTGGAGGATCACGCCATCTTAGAGCTATTCCAATCTGGCTTTAAACCTCTCCACAGCACTGAAACTGCCCTGCTGAAGGTCTTTAACGACATCTTCAGATTCACAGATACCAGTGATTCTGTGCTGCTTGTCCTGTTGGACCTCACAGCCGCCTTTGACACCATCGAACATGAGATCCTCATTGCTAGGTTGGAGCAGTGGGTGGGCGTCACAGGATCAGCCCTCAATTGGTTCAGATCTTACCTCACTGACAGATCCTTTTGTGTCTCCATCAAGGATTTTAGTTCCACAGAGGCAGAGCTTAAATGGGGGGTTCTGCAGGGGTCCATCCTGGGTCCCCTCCTATTCTCTTTATACCTGCTGCCGCTTGGTGCTATTTTCCGGAAACACAACATGTCCTTCCACTTCTATGCCGATGACTGTCAAATTTACTTCCCCCTAAGACACAATGATACATGCTCTATTCAACCGCTGCTGAACTGCCTGGCTGACATCAGGGACTGGATGGCTTTAAATTTCTTAAGTTTCAATGAAAAGAAGTCTGAAGTCATGTTGTTCCCTCCCAACGACACAATCACAAACCACTGCATCGACCTTTCCGCTCTAACCCTGTCAGAAAAACAAAGAGTCACTTATCTGGGCATGATAATGGACCCTTCCCTGAAGCTTAACAATCATGTAAACATGATCGTTAAATCCTGTTTCTTCCAATTGAGGCGGCTGTCTAAATTGAAGCCCATATTGTCCAAAAATAACCTGGAGACAGTAATACATGCATTCATTACATCTAGGCTTGATTACTGCAATTCGCTCCTGTTTGGTATCAGTCAGACCTCCATTGCACGACTACAACTGGTCCAGAATGCAGCAGCCCGATTTTTAACCAGTACAGGCAAAAGAGAGCACATTACACCAGTTTTGGCCTCACTGCACTAGTTACCGGTTCACTTTCGAATCCAGTTCAAAATACTGATGTATGTCTACAAATCACTGAACAGTGTCCCCCCCCCCCCCACACACACACACACACCCATCTCTCTGATTTGTTACAACCGTATGTCCCACCACGCTCCTTGAGGTCAGCGGACCAGTTGCTCCTCACAGTTCCAAGAACTCGTCTTAAGCGCAGAGGTGACAGGGCTTTCTCTGTAGCAGGACCAAGACTCTGGAATGAGTTACCTCTGCTTGTCAGACAGGCCCCCTCCCTCTTGGTTTTCAAGTCCCGTTTAAAAGCTCACTACTATTCAATAGCTTTCAACACAAGATGATCTGTGTTTTGATCCTGTATGCTCCACACTGGTTTGTCGTCATTATCTGCATCGGGGTTTTTTTTCTATATTCTGATTTACCTCATTTTGTATTTTGCTTTGTGTGTTACCTGTTGTTTTGTCTGTATAGCACTTTGGTTGGCCTTGTTGCTGTGCTTTATAAATAAAGTGGTATGGTATGGTATATATTCCTCTGATGGAACTCCAAAATAGCCGAATTGATCCTTTACGCCAAAAGTCGAGCTCACAGCTTCTCCAAAGATTATTTCCCTTCATGAGTGCTGCCAGGAAGTTCACAGTCCTGATAACAGCTGCTCCAGCTCTTTGCTGCAGTGCCAAAATGCAGTCTGAATGCTGTCGAGCTTTGACACATCCACACAAATTTATAGACAATCCAGAATTCACCAGCCAAACAGCAAAATAACCAGTTGTCATCATGAATCCAATTTGTTTCCGTCGAGGTAAAAGGGTCGTCCTTATGCCCTGACTCCTGTTGGAAGAAATTGATCAATTTGTTGCAAGACCAGCTGATCCGTCGAGTTAAGAGGAATGCAGAAAAAAAGAGGCTTTTTAAGGGTTTTTAAGGGTTCACGGGACAAAAGAGTGCAGCAGGGAAGCGGGTGGGGGGGAGACAGGGAGACACGTCTGGTTTCACCGGAGGACAGAGAGGAATATATGTGCCTCAAAGTGTAAAATTTAATTTTATTTCATGGAACTGCAGAGGGTTGCAACGCCTCCAAAAAGTCAAACAAGTCATGAATAGATTAAAAGAAATGGACTCTAAAATTGTGTTTCTTCAGGAAACACATCTTCTTGATGAAGACAACTTAAAGTCTCGCTTTGTTTGATCATAATGATCGTAACTCTGGACCCCCTCTTGGACCCCCACCTCTGCTTGAAGACGTTCCTATTTACCTCCGCCATGGTATCCTGCCCGCTCGAAGACATCGCTCCAGGCGCCGTGGAAAACAGGCCGGCCGTCTTGTGAGGATCAAAGCATGCCGGGCTGCTGCTGCGGCTTCCTCTTCAACCAAGGACCACATCTTAAATCACCTGTCCTGGCGCTGCGCCGATCCACCTGAGTCCTTCCCGGTCCCACAGGTCGGGTCGCGCTTCCACAGCAGACCTGTTCGTTGCGTCTGGGCTTCCTGTCGTTGGAGTCGTGGGTCGAACGCCACAAATCTGAGACCGCTGGTCTTAACTTCATGGACAACTTCTCCTGCTGTGATTCCTACAAGGATTGCACTGATAAACGCCAGATCTCTGGCTAATAAAATGTTCATCTTGAAGGACTTTTTCTCCTCCACTGGTCTGGACTTCTTCTGCGTGACTGAGACGTGGCTCTCCTGTGGTGAGTTCATGGCCCTGTCAGAAATTTTACCACCGGACTGTTCTTATTTTAATGCTCCGAGAACATCAGGCAAAGGATTATTATTTATTTTCAAAAAATGATGGAACTACAAACTGGTACAGATACTAGCTAATTTTTTGAGCTTCGAACTGCTGTGTTTTGAGGTGGGCCGTTCAAATCCTGTTTTTTCTGCTGTGTTATACAGGCCACCAAAATATAATAAGGACTTCATGGCTGAACTCTCTGATATTTTAACTTGGATTCTGCTCAGATATGATCGGGTTTTGATTCTGGGAGATTTCAATATACATGTCTGTTTCCCTGAAAAGCCGTTGACTCAGGACTTTCTAGATTTAATCCAGTCTCTGAACTTTGTACAGAATGTTGCAGGACCAACTCAACAGCATGGCCACACACTGGATTTAGTATTAACCTATGGTTATCTGTTTCTGAGTTAGAAATTGGGGATGTAGTTTTCTCTGACCACAAACCCATTTCTTTCAACACTTCTTTTGTCAACGAGTCCAAACCCCCTCCCCCTCCAGCAAGGTCTTGTCGAATATTAAACCCTTCCACTGCTGTGCTCTTTTCCTCTGCTTTTACTAAAAACTCTCTCTCAGTCTCTTAATCCTCTTCCATGAACACCAATGAGCTAGTCACTGTACATCAAAAGACCTGTGCTAAGGTTCCTGACCTAGTTGCACCATTAAAAATTAGGCATCCAAAGCACACTCCACACCCTTGGATGAATGAGATCACTCGCGCAGCCAAACGTCAATGCAGGAAAGCCAAACGTAAATGGAAGAAGGACAAACTTCACGTTTCTTTTATCATGCTAAAATCATGTTACAAAGAGTACCAGGCCACTGTTAAATCAGAAAAAAAAATATTTCTCCCAAATCATCGCCTCAAACAGCCACAATCTCCACGTTCTTTTCAATACCATTAACTCCATTTTAACTGTGCCACAGTCTGCCAACAGTGAGGTCTCTGCAGTTACGTGTGACGACTTTGCCAGTTTTTTTGTTAAAAAGGTTGAGTCGATCAGGTCACTGACTCCTTACACCACAGCTGACCCCTCGGTCTTTGTCCCCTCCACATCAGTCTTTAACCAGTTTGAACCCATTTCCCTCTCATTTCTAAATGACGTCATTGGTCATATGAAACCCTCAGGTTCCCCTGCTGACCCCATCCCTGCATTGTTTTTTAAACAAGTCCTACCGTCCATTGGACCCTCTGTTCTTGACATTATAAACAGCAGTATGACTACAGGTGTAGTTCCTGACGCTTTTAAACATGCAG
>NC_056519.1:27028259-27038082 GCF_014905685.2 Nematolebias whitei
CCCCCCCCCCCCCCCCCCCCCACCTGCTTCCCTGCTGCGCTCTTTTGTCCTGTGAACCCTTAAAAAGCCTCTTTTTTTTCCCTACATTCCTCTTAATTCGAAGGATCAGCTGGTCTCTCAACAAAATCGATCAACTTCTCCCGACAGGAGTCAGGGTAAGGAGGACCCTCTACCTCTAAGGAACAAATTGGATTCATGATGACAACTAGATTCTACTGTTTGGGTTGGTGAAATCTGGTTGTCTACAAATTCGTGTGGAGGTGTTGAAGCTTGACAGTGCTCGGACTGAATGTGGAGCTGTGACAGGGAATTGGAGCAGCTGTTATCAGGACTGTGATCTTCCTGGCAGCACTCATGAATGGTGGAATAATCTGGAGAACCTGTGAGCTCGACTTTTGGAGTAAAGGATCAATTCGGCTGTTTTGGAGTTTCCATCAGAAAATATGTACAGCAAGACTTTAAAGGCAGAAACAACAATTCCCGAGTTCTGCCTGATCCAAATTGTGGCCTTGACGCCGGACTTATCTCGACTCCTCCTGGAATGTTTTGAAAACAACGAAGATGCTTTGACTGTTTCCTCACCCCTCCCTTCCCCAAGGCCGTGGACATGTAACAGAACCTCAACTGAGCTGAAGATGAACGTCACCTCTTATCTGGACAATGGCTGAGGGGGGGCTCTGGACTATGCTACGACTTTCCCTTAAAAATTCAATGTTTTCACCACCTATATGTACATGTATAACGTCTGTTTATGTTGCTTTGCTGTGGTAGGTTTTTTTTATGCCTCAAATTGTGCCCTGTCTACGACACGGTGGAGAGATCTTTTTTTTATACCGTCTCTCCTCATGTTTTCTTTCCTTTTCTTATCTAAGCAAAATATTATTCTGAATAAGAATAAGAAGGCCGCGCTAATTATTTATAGCCGCAGCTTCGTGCACTCCGCCCATCTTCGGACGACTGTACGTACATATTCGCGTTATATCTCGGTGCAATGCCAAAAAAGTTTATTCTGATTCTGATTCTGATTCAACCTGCTCAAACTTCAGACCCATCTCCAAACTTCCCTTTCTTTCTAAGAGAAAATAGTTTTCTCTCAATTAAATGAGTTCTTGAGTGGAAATTCTATTCTTGAGATCTTTCAGTCTGGCTTTAAGAAATTACACAGCACCGAAAAAGCCTTAGTTAGGGTCTGTAACGACATTCTTCTGGCAAATGACTCTGGTAAGTCTGTAGTCCTGGTACTCCTTGACCTTACCGCTGCATTTGATACTGTGGACCACAGTATCCTTTTATCCCGGCTAGAACACTGGGTTGGGATTACTGGTGCAGCGTTAGAATGGCTCCTTTCATACCTGAGCGACAGGAGTTTTTGTGTTAATTTTGCTAACACTCTATCTACTTCAGTGCCTCTTTCCTGCGGGGTCCCGCAAGGCTCCATTCTTGGACCCCTTCTGTTTTCTTTGTATCTCCTCCCCTTAGGGTCTATCCTGAGGAAACATGGTCTTTCCTTTCATTGTTATGCTAATGACTCTCAGATTTATCTGCCGTTAACACCTAACAGTTCCTTCTCCATTCGCCCTTTGTTAAAACGTCTTGATGATATCAAGACTTGGATGGCTGCAAACTTTTTGAGTTTTAATGATCAGAAGACTGAGGTCATTGTGTTTAACCCTAGCTCTGCCACTGTCACTGATCCTGCAAACCTGGATTCCCTTCAGCCATATCTAAAACAGTTTGTTACCAATCACGGGATAGTTTTAGACTTGGACTTTAAGTTTAATAATCAGATCAATTCTGTTCTTCAAAAAGGCTTCTTTCAGCTAAGGCAGATAGCAAAGCTTAAGTCCGTCCTGTCCAGATCCGACCTTGAAAAATTAGTCCATGCATTTATTACAACCCGGCTGGACTACTGTAACTCGCTTTATGCTGGGGTCAGTCAGGTTTCTCTCTCACGTCTCCAGTTTGTCCAAAATGCTGCAGCTCGTCTACTAACAGGAACTCGCAGGTTTGAGCACATTACTCCAGTTCTGTCCTCTCTTCACTGGCTTCCTGTGTGTGTCAGAGTTGATTTTAAGATAATTCTACTGACATTTAAGTGTGTTAATGGCCTTGCACCCTCATACTTCTCCGACCTCCTTCATCCTTATACTCCTTCTCGGGCCTTGAGATCATCAGACCAGCTGCTTTTGGCCTGTACTCCATGAGAAAGTATAAACAAAAAATGTTAGATAAAGAATATCAGTTGTTTGCTTCTCAGCAGTCAGTACTACATACCATCATAGGCATCATTCTTTAATTAGTTTTCTGCATGACCCGAGCCTTCCTGGATCCTCTTCAAAAACTCACTTGCCTCTGCGGGTGTTTTGAAGGCCAGTGTTTTAAGTCACTGGAAGCATCGCGGGGTGAGTCACTCCATTTCAAATGCCCAGTTTACACATCTCCTCCCGGATCAGATCAATTTTTATACTCAGCTGGTGCAGCCCCGTGGCCAGGTCAGGGTAGAAGCGAACCCATTGGTCCTTGTAGTATACATCTTTTTCTCTCGTGCAGCTTGAATGACAGCCTGCCTCTCACGGTGGTTGAGGAACTGCATTATGAGCACTCTCGGGCGCACGTCACTGCCCCCTCTTGGACCAATTCTATGAACGGGTACAGACTATTGTATTGTTCCGCCTACTGTGACGGACAGTTGTCAGAGAAATGTTCTTCTTCATCTGGTGGAAGTAGTCCTTTAAAAATCCTTTTTCCATTACTGTGAAATGTGTATATTTTGGATGAAATTTGATATATGATTTATTTGCAGAGTGTAAAGTATTATCCTGATGCATGCTCAATAATCCAGGTAGAAAAATCTAAAAAAGTTAAATCTGGTCCTCTGGACATTCAAAAAAACAAAACAAAGCAAAACAACAAAAAAATGTAGAAACGTTTCGTCTCTCATCCAAGAGACTTCCTCAGTCTGAGGTGCTGTTTTCAGCTCAGTCTCTTAAATAGCACCTTCTCAGAGTGGATCAACCAGTTTTGCTGCTGATAACCAAAACCAGCTGATCACATGCTCAAGAAGGACCATCAGCCTAACAATGGATCATTAGCACACTGATGGCTGTTTACTATTCACAGAGGGCTGAGTGATACTAGCACTACTATTCAGTATGAATGGGTAAATGAGGACACAGATTGTAGTGTAAAGTGCTTTGAGTATCTTGTATTAAGATAGAAAGGCGCTATATAAGTACAGTCCATTTGCTTTGGTTTAGGGAAGACAGGTTAACTCAAAAGTCATTGAAAATGTGTTTTCTCTGTTGCTACAATCCCCCACTCCCTCCTTTTTTACCTCTCCTGTTTTAAATTGATGACTTACAAATGTAAGTTTGATCAAATATGACGAATTCCCAAATATTCAACACAATGAATTACTTTAAGTTTTACTGTCCCACCTTTTTTCCTTCCCTTTTTTTCAACTTCTGACTTACAGACTCAAGTTCAATCAACACATACAAATGTGACAAATTTCTCTAATAGTCAACACAATGGATTGCTGTAAGTTTTGCTATGTAAAACTCATAAAATAGAGTTCAAAATCTAAAAATTGTCAGAGCTCTTTGAGTTAAAGAAATGTCAGTGGATTTAATTATATGAGGCTGCAATGTTTAACAGTGCAGGTGCAGTGCAGGAGGACGTCGAAGAGAGAGATGTTGGATGAACTATTTATTTAAAATTCTTCTCAGTTCCTTTATTCAATGCATTTAATGTTTTAAGCTGCATTTATCAAAGGAGTGACAGCCTGAACGAGCCAGATGAACAACGTGGGACCAGATTCCAGGAAGAAAACAAGAGTCCAGTTCATTAATGTAGTTTACAGTTAACTTGTTTTTAATAGTGTGTTCAGTTAAATTATCTGTGTTTGTGTGACATACAGTTTGTGGTGTTGAATAAATAAATAAAATAAAAATTAAACCTGATGTCTTCATTTTCAACTTTAATAACATGCAATATGTTTAGCATCATTTTAATCACATAATTTGAATTACATAATGTCCAGATAGCTTCATTATATATCTCAAACTTAAGATAAATACTGTTTATTATTATTAAACTGTTGTTATTTAGCACATTTAGATGTTATAGTGCAGCGTGACGTGTCCGCATTCCTCGTTCTATAAACAGCGACATTAGAACTGGATCAGATCGTGTCTCTTCCAACACAGATGTTGGTCACAGCACCTGGAATCTGACGTAGATTAACTACGAGATTAAAAATATATTCCATCAATCATAGTTCAGAAAGCAGTGTGTCCGCCGCCATGTTGATAGAAATATAGCGTCTGTCCGCGCGTGCGTTTGCGCATGTGGTTTAACACAAAGCCTCAGCGGGAGATGTTTACATTATCAGCGAGGGGTCAGCGAAAAACCTCCACTCTGGAAGGTGGATTCAGAAACCTCCGGATTCAAAGAGTGGGGCCACTGGTGTCGTGTAAATGATCAGCAGCACCGCAGAGAGAAAGCTGTGGATGCACTCAATATATGTGCCGTGTAAACGGTCTCTTTTAGAGTCAAGAAGAACAGCCTGATGGGAGCCATAACGTCACCTCTGGGATCAACAACATCAGATATTAAAACATTCCTCCACATTCTATAGGAAACTCAGTTTTTACGCACTCATGTAGATCTTATTGTTCAATATTTTCCAAACAGAGCTTCGCTGTCAGACTGCAGGTTTACTTGTGGTTTTTAGAGTTTCCAAAATCAGAATTTGAGGCAGGTCTTTCATTTTTCAGGCTCCTCTCTTGTGGAACCAACTTCCAGTTTCTGTCTGTGAGGCCGACACATTATCCAGTTTTAAAATTAGGCTTAAGTCTTTCCTTTTTGATAAATCCTATAGTTATGATTGATTAGCTGGTTTCCCGACCTATCCCTTATCCTATGCTGCTATTGGCTTAGATACTAGAGGACAAATGGACCACATTACATCAAATTAATAGTTACAAATTAATACAAAAGAATAGTTTGTATTTGTAATTATTTCTATCTAACACATGGTTTTATGTCTTTCCTTCTAGAGAGGAACTTGCTCACCTCCATTTTGGACCTGCCATTCTGTGTCCAATTTTCCTAACTGTCCTCTCAAACCCATCTGGTCAAAACAGATGGCCACTTGTCCTGAGCCTGGTTCTGCTGGAGGTTTCTTCCTGTTATGAGTTGTGGGGCGGCTGTGGCTGATTGGTTAGAGCAGTCGTCCTCCAATGCGAGAGTTGGGGGTTCAAATCCACCAGCTGTCACATGCCGAAGTGTCCCTGGGCAAGACACTGAACCCCTCATTGACTCGTGTGTCCCATCAGTGTGACAAAGCTCTGATTAGTTTCTTTAGAATGATTTGTTCAATTAGCTTTGTAGAGATCTAGTAGAGTGCTGTATGAATGGATAAATGAGGCACAGATTGTAATGTAAAGTGCTTTGAGTATCTTGAAATAAGATAGAAAGGCGCTATATAAGTACAGTCCATTTACCATGAGTTAGTGTTTCCTTTCCCCTGTTGCCTTTGTACTTGCTGAGGATGGCAGACTGCATCAAAATGAAGACAATGCAATCTGCTGGCTACCCTAATTTAGATAAATACTGTTACTAATTGAATATTTATGTATATGAATGTTTTTATTCAGTGCCTTGTGATAACTTCTGTTGTGACTTGGTGTTATATAAATAAACTGAACTGAATTGTATTGAGTATTCTAAACATAAAAACAAATGTTGAGTGACTGAGAAAAGCTCAATGTATGTGTTGAACTGTGTTATATTGAGGCTGAACAGGTATGACATTAACAGGTGATGTTATTTTCACCGTTGGATGGTCTTGTGAAGATCCAGCCTGCACTAGTCATATTTCTCCTACAGATGGAACCATTACTTTCTCTCTCACCTTCACCACCGCTCACCATTCTAGTGTGTTCCCAGGACCAGACTAGATTTCAAGGATACAAGGTTCTTTATTTGCCATACACACTGCATGTGGTACATGTGGTGGAACAAAATTATGTACTCATGGTCCCAGTTACAGCCAACAAAAGTATTAAAATTTAAAAGAAAATCAGTAATAAGATCTAAGATATGAAATAAGAAAAACATACTATACAAACTATACATTAAACACTAGCAGTCCTGGGGGTCCTCCCCCTTAAAATTTTAATAAAGTAGATGCTGTTTCCTACATTCTGGTGTATTTTAATGGGTTGTTAAACATCTACATTTACCAACATAAATGAACTCCACTTATATAGAGCCTTTCTATGTTGTCAAGATACTCAAAGCTCTTTACGACACACTCTGCCCTCATTTATCCATTCATACAACACTACTATATCTATACAAAGAATAATCAGAGCTTTATCACATTCATACACTGATGGGACACACAGCGGAGGCAATGAGAGGTTCAGTGTCTTGCCCAGAGACACTTAAGCATGTGATGGCTGGTGGAATCAAACCCCCAACTTCTGCATTGGAGGACAACTGCTCTAATAATTCAGCCACAACTGCCCCAAGTGTTTACATAAGTAAATACTTGGTTCAATAACTATATGTAGAGAGCACAGCACCACAAGAAGCCTGACGAACAGCTCTCCTTGTGTGAATAGAGCATGCTCCGCTTCTCTCACGCATCCTAGCCCCTGCTTAGCTAAGATGTTACAGACATTGCGCTCCACTTCTCTCACACATCTTAATTCCCCCACCCCAGTCAACAACTGCCAGCACTAAGCAAATCAGTTTGACATAATATTTTAAAAACATATTTATAAAAAATCAAGATGTAAGTTTTATTGTTTCACTAAATGGATATTAACATACAAAACTAACAGCCTAATAAATCAGCTCTAAAGATAGGCTGTTACACAGACGAACAAAAATATTTTTAGAGCTAAATTATTTGGAAAAATACAAAACAAGGTTTTTTTAATTGAACATGCTGCTCGATTCAACTTTTGTAGATGCTGCTACGCGCGTGGCCGGTGATCAGCTGATCCATCTGAGCTTAATTGGACATTTTTTTTAACCTCGTTCAACCGGCCGGTTGGACCTGCCTCCTCCTCAACAAGTAGATTAACACAATTTTATATAGTGCATTATTATTTAGTTTTCTTTGTGCTGTATGATTCATAAAACCTCATCATAGAAGCCCGAGTCGACATGTCCAATTACTGCGCAATGCCCCAGCGGCAGCACTACTCTCTTCACAGTCTGATTAACGACTGCATTCTTCTTTCTTTCTTCATCCTCTCAACATATAAACTTACTGCCTCCTCCTCTATAAGAAGATTAACACAATTTTGTATTGTGCATTCTTATTTAGTTTTATTTGTGCTGTATGATTAGTAAAACCATATCAAAAGCTCGAGACCGACCTGGCTCGCCCATCCAGCACATTATTTTGGCCCAAGTCTGGGGTAGAAATGACAGCTCTAGTGCAAGGCCATTTATGCACTTAAATGTCAACAGGAGAATTTTAAAATAAATTCTGACACGCACAGGGAGCCAGTGAAGGGAGGACAAAACTGGTGAAATATGATCAAAGCTAAGAGTTCCAGCTAAAAGCTGAGCTGTAGCATTTTGGATGAGCTGGAGACGTGAAACGGAGTCCTGACTGACCCCAACTTAAAGCGAGTTACAGTAGTCTAGTCGGCCTATAACAAATGCATGGACTATTTTTTTCAAGGTCAGATCTGAACAGCTCAGACTTCAGCTTAGCTATCTGCCTTAACTGGAAGAAGCTTTTTTGTAGAGCAGAGTTAATCTGTTAATCCTACACTGGCTTCCGGTTCACTTTCGAATCAAATTCAAAATACTCTTGTATGTCTATAAATCACTAAACAGCTCTGCCCCCTCCTATCTTACTGATCTGCTCCAGCCGTATGTCCCACCACGTTCTCTCAGATCAGCAGACCAGTTGCTCCAAACAGTCCCAGGAACCCGTCTCAAGCGCAGAGGTGACAGGGCCTTCTCTGTAGCAGGCCCAAGACTTTGGAATGAGTTACCTCTGCTCGTTAGACAGGCCCCCTCCCTCACAGTTTTTAAATCTCGCTTAAAAACACACTTTTATTCCCTGGCTTTCAGCACTGTGTGATCTGTGCTGAGTCTGTGTGCATCACACTGTGTTGGTCATGTTGCAGTTGTTGTTGTTATCCATTACTGTTTTTGTTGGTTTCTACGTTTTTGGTGTCCTGTTATGTAATCTGTTGCTATGTGCTTGTTCTGTTTGTCCCTGTACAGCACTTTGGTGTGCTTTGTCACTGTTTAAAGTGCTATCTAAATAAATTGGTATGGTATGGTATGGTATGTTTATTAAACTTAGTCAGAATCTAAAACCATCCTGAGATTTGTAACAGATGCTTAATATATAGCTGAAGAGAGTCAAGGTTAACAGCAACAGAGACAGCAGTAGAGCTAGGGCTAAACACCATGACTTGAGTTTTCTGACCCTTGGAGCTTAAAATGTTTGAAGCCATCCATGTCTTAATGCTTATGTGTCAAACTCAAGGCCCAGGGGCCAAATGTGGCTCTCGTTGACATCTTATCTGGCCCTCAAGATGTTATTTTAAATGTAAAATCCTTTTATCACTTTAAAAACGTTTTCAGTATTCTTTAATTATGATGTCAAAACTGCAACAGAGAACATCAAATGAGACCAATCAAACTCTTGTTGAGGAATCTGCAACCAAGAAAAGATGTTTGTATCTAACTTGAGTTAATGTAGATTCTGAAACTGGCCCTTGGTTTGAAAAAGGTTTTAATTTTGGCCCCCTTTTGTAAGTGGGTTTGACACCCCTGCCTTAATGTCATCAAGACAGAGGGTAAATTGTCAGAGTCAGAGAGATTTATTTGTCATACACACCGCATGCGGTACATGTGGTGGAACGAGATTATGTACACAGGGTCCCAGTTACATCCCACAATAAAATGTAAAAGAAAAACAGCAATAAGATCTAAGATATGAACTAAGAAAAACATAAACAAAATATACACTAAGCACTAATAGCATCAAAACAATACGCCGAACAGCAGCACAAACATGAGTCTGTGTGAGCAGATGAGCACAAATGAACACAGCAACATGAAACAGATCAGCAGCAACATGATGTGATTTTCACAGTGATAATCCTGATTAGATATTCATGAGTCTAACAGCTTCAGGGTAGAAGCTGTTGCTCAGTCTAGTGGTTCTACACGTAATGCTCCTCAACCTCCTTCCTGAGGGTTGAATTGTGCATGAACTATTTAGTTTTAAGGGCAGATAAATCTGACAGTCATCACCATAGCAATGAAACCAAAGACCGTGTTTCCTCAGAATAGACCCCAAGGGGAGCAGATACAACAAAAACAGAAAGGGAACAAGAATAGAGCCTTGCGGGACCCCACAGAAAAGAGACACTCAAGCAGATAAACTGTTACCAACATTAACACAAAAACGTTGGTTACGTACTGTAACCCCAGATCCTATGAGTATAGGCGTAGCCCTTTAAGGCCTTCGCTATTGGGTTTATTCCGTCATGCAAAGCATTGCACTGAAAAGTTTAGTCCATGCCCACCTGTTGTGTGGGCCCCACCCGGTCCGTATAAATTACGTTAAGAGCGGGTAATAGGCTCCCAAATAGCTTTTTCTTCAGCCATTTAGGAGCCAGTGAGGCCCGACGCTTAAAGGGCTATGCCTATACTGTATGTATGTATGTATGTATGTATGTATGTATGTATGTATGTATGTATGTATGTATGTATGTATGTATGTATGTATGTATGTATGTATGTATGTATGTATGTATGTATGTATGTATGT
>NC_056519.1:27038092-27042342 GCF_014905685.2 Nematolebias whitei
TGTATGTATGTATGTATGTATGTATGTATGTATGTATGTATGTATGTTTTATTTATTCATTTAATTTCATCCAAACAACAAATATAATACAATCTGGGGTTACAGTACATAACCAACGTTCTATTTTGTATAGGCTTCGCCCTTTAAGGCCTTCGCTATTAGGTTAAAAGGCGAAACATGATGTAGTCCTCTCCTCACTGTAAATGCATGCAATCAGATGTGAGTTTTAACGAGATTCCATGAAACAACAATATTCATTCTGTTAAGGCACTAAGGACAGAATGCGTCATGGAATGAGTCGACACATCACGTAAATAAAAGCGAATAAATGAACAGGGTGTTGACCACACAGCCGCAGTGCAAATATCCTGCATTGTCATACCATTATGCAAAGCAGTCGAAGATGCAATAACCCTGGTCGAGTGCGCCCTGAGGTTATCAGGAGGCTCTAAATCTGATGCTTTATAGGCTTCAGAAATGGCCTCACACAGCCAGTGTGACAGGCACTGGGTGGATAACGGGTGACCTGCAGATGCATCTCTATAATGCACAAACAGATGTTGAGTCTGACGCAGTGCGGCCGTGCGTGCTATGTAACACGTCAACGCACGCACAGGACAGAGAAGATGGAAAGATTCTTCTTTTTCTGATTTGTGGGGGGGAGGGAAAAAACCCTCCAACGATATCGCTCTTGATTTAAAAGAGCTTGTAATGTTTTTAGGCATAAACGCTGGGTTAGGTCTCAGTGAGCTGCCGTCAGCCTGAATTCTGAGACATGACGGAGCGACAGAGAGGGCAGATAAATCACTCACCCTCTTAGCAGATGTTAAAGCCAGCAGCAGGGCTGTTTTAAGAGACAAGAATTTAATTGGAACCTGATTCAGTGACTCAAATGGAGCTTTGATCAGGGCTCTCAGAAGCAGCGTTAAATCCCACTGTGGAGCAAGTGGGCATGAAACAGGCCTGCGTCTCTGTACACCTTTTAAAAAACGCTTCATCAGCATATGATTAAAAGCTGGTCTGTCCCCGAAACCTTCGTGACAGGAAGAGATGGCTGCAGCGTATGTTTTACTCATGCTAAATGCCAGATTTCTGTCCATCAGAGGCTGCAGAAAGGACAGCACGCCACCTAGTGGACATGAGGTGGCCTCTGCACCTTTCTCTGTACACCACCGCTGAAAAGCTGTCCACTTTGATGTGTACAGCACTGTGGCAGATGCAGCACGTGAATCCTGGATTGTGCGCACTACATCTGGAGAGAGACCCATTCTCTCTAAGCGGATCCGCTCAGCGGCCAGACCCAAAGGTGCTGGCCTATTTCTGGGTAACTCCTGATCTCTCCTCCCACCTGGAGGAGAGCATCCTCCCTCCACGGCAGTTTCCACGGGCACCCCGATAACAGGCGTCGTAGAATTCGGAACCATGGAGCGTTCTCGCGCTCGGGAGCCACCAGGAGAGCTGTCAATCCCTCTTCCTGAACTCGGTTCAGAAACCGTAATATGAGAGTGAGTGGGGGGAACGCGTAAAGAAGCATTTTGGGCCACGGACTGTGAGCAAACGCGTCCACCCCTAGCGGTGGTTCGTCCCGCGGGCTCAGTGAAAACCACAGTTGACACTGAGCATTCTCTCGTGTTGCAAACAGGTCCACGGCTGCTTTGCCAAATTTCTGCCACGTCTGAGCCATCAGGTCGGGGTGGAGGCTCCAGTCCCCGTGACGCGGACCGCCCCTGGACATCACATCTGCCCCCCTGTTCAGAACACCGGGGATGTACACTGCTCTGATGGAGAGCAGATTTTGGTGTGTCCAATACAGCAACCATCTCATAATGTGTAACATTTGGGCTGAGCACACACACCCCTGCCGGTTTATGTATGCAGCAGTAACCTTGTTGTCTGTGTGAATCAACACATGTTGATTCCACAGCACAGAGGCAAAGTGTTGAATCACATTCAAAACCATGCGACATTCCAGAACGTTTACAGTATATGAGCTGTTGTGTGAGGTGGCCACAGTGCCCCTACAGCTCAGGATAGGCATGTTGCCCCCAACCTGACAACGACACATCTGTGAAGACTGACACGTGTGACGTAAGTCTGCTGACAGGGTCTCCCTCCAACAGAAACAGGTTGTTTCCCCATTGTTGGAGGTCTGCTCTCACGGAGGGAGGTACAGCGATCATCCGCCTCTTCTGTTTTACCAGATCCACACGCAGATGAGCAAACCATCTCTGGAGGCATCGCATGTGGAGTAAGCCCAGCGGAACCACTGTGTGAGCTGACGACATCATTCCTAACAGCTTCATGACGGAAATGGCTGTTACTACTCTGCCAGGCCTTACGTGGCGGAGCTGTTCTTTTAGAGTTTCAATTCTCGTCTGTGATAAACGAGCCCTCGTGGTGATCGAGTTTAGCTCCACTCCCAGATAAACGATTGTCTGGGCCGGGAGAATCGAGCTTTTCTCCCAATTTATGGCAAAGCCCAGATCAGCACCTGGGTCTGCGCTACTGCTTCCTATCTGGAACGAGTCAGCAGCAACAGATCGTCTAGGTAAAACAAAATTCTCATCCCTGTTCTGTGTAACGGTTGCAAAGCCGTCTCCACACACTTTGAGAATATACGAGGCGCGAGGGAATAACCGAACGGCAGCCTGTTGTACTGATACTGAATCCCTTGAAAGGAGAAGCACAGGAACTTTCTGTGCTTTGGGATGATCGGGATGTGGAAGGAGGCGTCTTTCAGATCGATGGAGATAAACCAATCATTTCGCTGAATGTTGTCCAACAGCTGTCTGGTTGTCAACATGTGAAACTGTCTCCACGATTGCCTTGTTGAAAATTGACAAGTCCAAAATGGGTCTCATCCCTCCGGTCCGTTTTCCTCTCCGTCAGGAACCCTGGAAATTACATATTTTACCAGAAGCTCCTGAACTTCTGTGTGTAGGAATGAGATCTGGTCTGGGGATGACAGAACCGTCTCTAAAACTCCTCTGAACGGGGGGGTAGCTGTAAATTGTAGCGTATAACCCCTGCTGATCAGACGGCTCATCCATCTTTCTAGAGAGCACGTCCGCTGCCACTCCTCGTAATGTTCGGGGAGTGAGAGCGCGTTTTTGTGATGCGTCATGTTTCTTACGGACGTCAGCCAGTTTACAGCCTCCACCGCCGTCATGTGTCGCGGGAGTGTGTTCCACATGACCCAAGGGGAGGCTTTCTTGAAAGGGCTCTGAGTGCGCTTCTGTGCCGCGCTCAGGCTGCGGGCTCACATTCATGCTGATGTGAGCCGGCGTGTGCTGAGGAGAGGTGTGCGCGCCTTCATCAACGCGGCGCCGTTTAGGTGAAAACTGCCGGCGCCGTGGGAGCGCGCGTTTAACACCGCTGCGGTGAGAGGAGGCAGCGTGCAGCTCAGGCTGAGAGCGAGGTTTCCCACAGGACTCAGTCTGCTGAAAACGTTCACTTTTGGCTGCTGTGTCACGCGAGCGTTTCGTGTGTTTCTTTGAGCTGCGGTAATTTTGAAAAACCTGTTTTAAGGACACCGGCTCGTTTTGTGTGGAGGATATGTGAGGAGAAGCCGCTGTGAGATCATTCGAACTGACAGACAGGCTAAAATCAAACACTTTAATCTTTGAATGATGTTCGTGTTTTATTCCAAAACTCATGTCATCATTTTGCACACACACATCCCCCGCAAGGAGTCATTTTTTGAATCTTCTCCCCCGTGAGCCCTGCGGTTTGTTGTCCCAGGGCGTTGCCTGTTGGCGATCTCTGGGTAAACGCTGAACCGCTGGTTGCCGGGATGAGAAGGGCTGTTCTCTGATGGGCGGGGCTAGCGGCAGAGTGGGAGGATGCTGCTACAGCTGTGGAACGTCTCTTTTGCTGCCTTTGGCCATGATGATCCTTCCAGCGGACCGGGGGGCGAGATGAGACATGAGGCTTAATCAGATGGCACACAGTCTCTGACACCTACTCCGACTTTTTAGACTTTTCCAGCATGGCCTTGAAATTGGTCCCAAACAGCATGTCCGTCCATCAGGTCTTTCTGCAGTTTCTCCGGCATGGAGGGGGAGTGACTGAGCCAGGTGGACCTCTGGATCATCGTCATCCAGGCTGCGATGCAGGACAGGCAGACAGTAGATGAGGCGCACAGGTTGAGGATGACGTCAGACGCCTTGCAGAGGGAGCTCTTCGTCTCCTCAGGCAGATCTACATTCTCCAGCCTCTTTGAAACGCTGTACGCCAACAGCGCTACATTA
>NC_056519.1:27042352-27044230 GCF_014905685.2 Nematolebias whitei
CTTGGAATGCACACTGGTGAGCTCAATTGGAGAGTGACGTCACCGTCTGGTCATGCTTCCCGGGAGGAACAGGACACTTGTCCAACCTGGACAACTTCGTTCCAAAAGCTTCCGCCAGGCTCGGCTCCAGGGGGGTACCGAGGGAAAGTTCAGCTCGGTAAACCCCTCCACTCTGGTGATGGGAGCGAATGTGGAGACGGGCGCTCTCAATTTACCAGGTCCGGCTGCAGCCTCGTTCCAGTATGACGTCGCTGCTGGGAATCGAGGCCAGATGGGATCAGGACAGCGAGCCGGGGTGGAGCCAAACCTTCCCGCTACATAATCCGATCTGGGTGGGGGAGGAGAGGGACGGAAAGTCCCTTCGTGTCAGCAGCCTTCCGGATTATACCGGGCAGCTCCGAAAGGAGGGCACTGACGGCAGGGAGCGGTGTGGCCATTGAGGTGGAAATGCCCGGGGGGGTGAGCATCCACTCAGCCCTCCTCATTCCGACACTATGCTCTCCGGGAGGGAGTGAGCAGCGGGGCTGCTGCTGACGTCGCCTGTCCTAGAGGAACCATCCGATTCGCTCTGAGAGCAGGCGTCAAAAAAGTCGATGGCATCATCCAGCGAACAGTCTCCCACCACGGAGAGGCATTCCCCGACGTTAGCCTTGAACAAGGCTGCTCACCTCTGCGTTTCCTCCGGAGGGGGCGTGGGCAGCGTGGCGGGGACCCAGGCATCCTTTGCAGGTGCCGTGCCGGTCAAAGCTCAGCAAGTAGCCGGTCTTGCAGGACGGACACAGGCAAATGGTGTTGGAGATGGACATCTCGATGTTGAAGGTCAGTGCTAATCGCTCGCTGAAGAAAAATGGGAGCCGATTACCTGCTCTTAACGTAATTCATTCGAACCGGGTGGGGCCCACACAACAGGTGGGCATGGACTAAACTTTTCAGTGCAATGCTTTGCATGACGGGATAAACCCAATATCAAAGGCCTTAAAGAGCGAAGCCTATATGAAATAGAACTCCTGTTGCTCAGATAAGAACGGAACCATTCTAATGCTGCACCAGTAACCCCAACTCAGTGTTCTAACTGCACTGAAAGGATACTGTGGTCAGCAGTGTCAAAAGCAGCAGTAAGGTCCAGGAGTACAAAGATCACAAATTGAGCAGAATCATTTGCTAAAATAATGTTGTTACAGACTCTTACCAAGGCTGTTTTGGTGTTGTGTAATTATTTAAAACCAGACTGAAAATCTCAAAAATTCAAATGTCATTCAAAAACTTGTTTAATTGAATAAAAACTGTTTTCTTCAAGATTTAAAAAAAAAGGGAAGTTTTGAGATTGGTCTGAAGTTTGAACAAGTTGAAAGGTCAAGTTCAGGTTTCTTAATTAATGGATTTACTACTGCATGTTAAAAAACTTCAGGATTGTCTACTGTTACTGTTGTACTGATAAATATCTCCTGCAGGGTAAATGTAAACTATATGTTGGCTGTAAGTATTCAATTAAGCTGTGAAGCAGGTAGCCGTGCTCAGTCTGCTCCTCTGAGATGGGCCGAAATCAGACTGTCTGCTTCGGACTGAACGAGAGAATCACACCGCTGAAGCCACGGAGCTCGAACATCCAATGTAAAACTAACTTTACCGCGGTGCCTGGCTAAACAATCCTAGTGCTCTTTAATGTGGTGCTTTGTCAAAAGTTTATTAAGACTGATGTATTGTCAGTCGTGGCGGTGCTTTCTCCTCTTGGTACAGTGGCTCTGCAGACATTGCACGTTGCTGTCTTGTGGTGTTTCTAGTATAAAATACGACATGTTTCGATGACAAGTTGGTTAGCTGTTAGCCACAGTGCTGCTGCTTAGTCCTCAGTATTTACTCACGTTGTAGCTGGCTGCA
>NC_056519.1:27044240-27048383 GCF_014905685.2 Nematolebias whitei
TGCTGCTGCTTAGTCCTCAGTATTTACTCACGTTGTAGCTGGCTGCAAACTATGAAATGGATTTCCTGAATGTGAGGTGGGTCTTATTACTCTGGGCTTCATGAGACATGCCTCCATTCAGGAAATCCATTCCACAGTTTGAAGCCAACCTGCAGGGCATCACATGCGAAGAAGTTCTGTTTCGTATAGGCTTCGCCCTTTAAGAGCTGTCGCTGGTGGGTTTATCCCGTCATGCAAAGTATCGCACTGAAAGAATTTAGTCCACACCCACCTGTTGTGTGGGCCAAACCCGGTCCATATAAATTACGTTAAGAGCGGGTAATCGGCTCCCAATTTTTCTTCAGCAAGCTAATAGCACTGTCAGAAGAACAAAGAAGGGAAGTTGTCCAGCTTGACTGGCACAAACTTTGTTAAGGCCGCCTGGGGTCCCGCCACACCAACCTCCTGCTGTCCCGGTGAGTTCTCCTCCCCGAGGAGAAGCAGATAAGCAGCCTTGTTTCAAGGTAAGTGCTGAGGAATATTTTTCAGTGGCGGGTCACTGCATGTTGGATGATGCCATCGACCCTGTTTTCCTTTTAACGCCGACTCTTGGAGCGAATCAGCTGGTTCCTCAGGGACAGGCGACATCAGCAGCAACCCCCGCTGCTCCCTCCCTCCTGGAGAGCATAGTGTCAGAACGAGGGGGGCTGAGCAAATGCTCACCCCCCTTGGGCCTTTTTGCATTGGCGACCACACCGCCCCCAGCTGTCGGTGCCCTCCTCTCAGAGCTGCTCGGCATAATCCAGGAGGTGGCTGACATGAAGGGACATTTTCTGTCCCTCTCCTTCCCCCGCCCAGATCGGATGATCTAGTGGGAAGTTTTTTTTGGCTCCACCCCGGCTTGCCATCCTGATCCCATCTGGCCTCGTTTCCCAGCAGTGACGTCCTACTGGAACGAGGCTGCAGCCGGACCTGGTAGACTGAGAGTGCCGGTTTCCACATTTGCGCCCATCACCAGAGTGGGGTTTTTTTACCGAGCGGAAATTCCCTCGGTGCCCCCCTGGAGCCAAGCCTGGCGGAGGCTCTCGGAGCAAGATGTCCAGGTTGGACCAGCGTCCTGCGCCTCGGGGGAGGCATGAGCAGACGGTGACGTCGCTCTCCAACCGAGCTCACCAGCATGCGTTCCAGGTGACCGCAGCAAACAATAACGTTGCGCCGCTGACATACAGAATCTCAGAGGCCAGAGGGACAGACCTGCCTCAGGAGACGAAGAGGTCCCTCTGCAGGCGTCTCACGTCACCATCAACCCATTTGCCTCGTATGCTGTCTGCCTTGTCTTGCATCGCAGCCTGGATGACAATGGTTCAGAGGTCCACCTGGCTTGTCACTCCCCCTCCCTGTCGGAGAAGCTGCAAATGGACTTGCTAGAAGGCCCCATCATGACGGACGCGCTGTTCGGAGCCAATTTTCAAGCCAGAGGAGGTGTCAGAGACTGTGCGCCATCTGCTTAAGTTGCACCCCTCCTGTCCCCCCCCCCCCACCACCACCACCACCTGCTGGAGAGAGTACCATGGCCGAGACAGCAGAGACACGCCACAGCTGAAGCAGTGTCTTCTCGCTCTGCTCCGCCGCCAGCCCCTCCCGTCAGAGTACAGCCCTCCTCATCCTGACAAGCCGCAGGGCTCATGGGGGAGAAGATTTTAAAATGATTCATTGTGGAGGATGTGTGTGCATAATGATGGTTGAGTTTTTGGAATAAAACGTAAACATCATTCAGGTTTTTAAAGTGTCTGTTTTCAGCCTGACTGTCAGTTCGTACAATCTTACAGCGGCTTCTCCTCACACATCCTCCACACAAGCAAGCCGGTGTACTCCAACAGGGTTTAAATCACCACAGCCCGAGAAAACACACAATCAGCGCGCATGAGTGACACAGCAGCCAAAGTGAATGTTTTCAGCAAGCCGAGTCCAGTGGGAAATCTTGCTCTCAGCTCAAGCTGTGCGCTGCCTCCTCAGCGCACGCCAGCTCACATCAGCACGGATGTGAGCCCGCAGCCTGAGAGCAGCACAGAAGCGCTGTGCCCCTGTGACATTGGCAGCCCTCACCCACGGCCCCACATGCTCAGGGGCGCGCATTTTCCCTCAGCGCACGCCAGCTGACATCAGCATGGATGCGAGCCCACAGCCTGCTGTGCCGCGCACCCGCGGCAGCCCTAAACCTACACGGTTCCACATGCTTGGGGAACGCGCACCTTCCCTCAGCGCACGCCAGCTCACATCAGCACGGATGTGAGCCCGCAGCCTGAGCGCAGCACAGTAGCGCCGCGCCCCCGCGGCAGCAGCAGCCCTCACACGGCCCCGCATGCTCAGGGGCGCATGCATTTTCCCTCAGCGCACGCCAGCTCACATCAGCATGGATGTGAGCCCGCAGCCTGTGCACGGCACAGAAGCGCCGCGTACCCGCGGCAGCCCTGAACTTACACGGTTCTGCATGCTCGGGGCACGTGCACCTTTCCTCAGCGCACGCCAACTCACATCAGCACGGATGTGAGCTCGCAGCCTGAGTGAGGCACACATGACGGCGGTGATTGGCATCTGTAAATAACGTGATGCAGCATAAACGTGTGCCTGCTTCCCGAACGTTACGTGCGCTCCAGATAGATGGATGAACTGTTTTATCAGCAGGGGACTCACGCTGCAATTACAGCTCAAACCCCCATTTGGAGGAACTCTAGAGATGTTTTCTGTCATCTCTAGAACAGATCTCGTTCCCCCACGCAGAAGCTCAGGAAATTCTGATTAAAAATGTAATTTCTAGGGTCCCAGAAGGAGAGGAAAACACAGAGTTCTACTCTCGTCACTTCCTGGTCCCAAAACAGACCAGAAGGATGAGACTCATCTTAGATTTGTCAATTTTTGAACTGTGAGACAACATTTCCATTCAAAATGCGTTGAGTCGCTCTGCAGCCGTCACACAGAACAGGGAGGAGAATTCTGCTTTATCTGGACGATCTGTTGACGCTGACCCGCTTTTCCAAACAGGTGGCAGCAGTGCAACTCACGTGAAACCAGCAAAGTGATAACAGCTGTTTCCGTCAGCAGACTTACGTCTAGGGATGGGGCAGATCCGATCCAGTATCGGTATCGGCCTCCGATACCAGCATAATTTACGTAGTGGATTTTCCGATCCTCCTGCCAATATTTCCGATCCATGATGCATGTTGGCTTCAAACTATGGAATGGGTTTCCTGAACGGCGGCATGTCTCATGAACCCAGAGTAATAAGACCCACCTCACATTCAGGAAATCCAGTTCATAGTTTGCAGCCAGCTACAACGTGAGGACTGAGTTAGCAGCACTGTGGCTAACAGCTAACAAATTTTTCATCTAAACATGTCCGCTGTGTGGAAGCATTTTTCACTAAAAACACCACAAGACAGCATCGTGCAATGTCTGCAGAGCCATAGCGCCACATTAAACCACGTTAAAGTTAGTTTTACGATGGACATTCAAGCTCCGTGGCTTCAGCGGGGCAGTACTCTTTGGTCAACCGAAAGAGGCGACTCGACACTGGCCAGCCGTGTCCAATCTGCCCCGCTCAGTCTGCCCGTCTCTGAGGAGGGACAGACTTGAGCGCGGCTGACCCAAATCAGGCTGCCTGCTTCGGATTGAACAAGAAGTAGACGTCGCTGAAACAACGGAGCTCAAATGTTTACTGAGAAGTTGCTAAACTTCATCATAATTAATGACCAACCACTATCAGTTGTAGAAAACGAAGGATTTCTCAGCTTGATACTTGCAGTCAAGATATAGTTTACCTCCAGGAGATATTTATCAGTAAGCCAGTAGACAATCATAAAAAGCATGATTTGAAAATTATATATATTAAAAACATAAACTGCTACATTATAAAGTGATGTAAAATACTAAAAACAGGAACATTTCTGTTGGTTTATGCCATGAACTTAGCAGATGTTTGAAGCCATTTAACATTTAATTTAATTCATTTATTGTAGTATGACATATGCAGGATATATTCATACTTTTCGCGAGTTCTTCATTTTTCTGACTGTGTAAATGTCGTGCATTGAATTTACAGAAATGTAACGAGACGTTATTTACCTTTGACCCATCAAAATGAATGCGGTCATTTATTTGCAGAAT
>NC_056519.1:27058383-27061566 GCF_014905685.2 Nematolebias whitei
AACATCACACATTTACATTAATTTGGCAGAATATGAAAACAATAACAATGGCAAGTTCACAGAAAGTGGACAATACGGCGATTGTCCTCACTTCTCAGCAGAATAACAGACATCAATCACACGGCGGTGATTGAGAACTTTGCTTCAGATATTTCTAAAATATCTGTAATGCTTTTAGGAGAAAGGAGAGTTTAAGATGGAAAATGGAGATTTATCTTACAGAGAGATGTGTGAGGGAGTTTATCTGTAGGACCAGAACAACACGCTCTTTGGGGAATCAGCTTGGCCACGGTACACTTGGTCGAAATAGAACCTTCTACCTGGTTGATGATAAAATCAGCGTCGGCGTAGGGTTCCTTTCTGACTCTTTCAGCGTCTCCATGAGGACAGCCAAACCCTTAGAGAGTCGTGCGAGGTTATCCAAACAGAAGTTATAATTCCCAAAAATCCTCTCTGCATCCTGGATTGTCAGAATTCTGAACTCCTTCAGAACTCTCTTCAGAGAGTTAAACTCTGGAACTCTTCTCCCTGAGCTGCATCAGAGAGTTTTTCATCTCTCTTCTCCAGGAGAACTGTCACTCTTTGTAACTCTTTAACTCTTAACTCCTGCGAGAACCGGGAAGTTGCCACATTTAAATGAGTTGACTTCCGGGTCATTTTAGAGCTTTCTGATTGGTGGATGGACCAGATCAGAGGTGTGGTTTGTGATGTAAGGTGTTATCAAAGTCAAGGGCAGAGAATGAGATTGTTTAAAACAGACAGAAAGATTATTGGAGAAAACCAGACTTCGTGGAGTCAAACTCTCCTGTATCTTCTGTGAAAGTTAAACATGACATTTCTTCTCGGTAAACATTTTAGTTGACCGAAACTCGACCTTTAACATACTTACAAATTTGCTCATTGAAGACAGAAAAATCAAGAAACGCATATTACCCTGATTTCTTCTTTGAATGAGGAATAAAAATCATTACTTACTGTTTATGTAAAATAAAAATGAGTAGTTCTCTTCAACCTGTAAACATTGAGTGAACTAACACAATTTGATTATCAAACATTTGTAAAATAGTAATGATCATAGAGAATTGTCTTTTCTACTTGATTAATTCAAGAAAGAAAGTCTCCAGATGGCTCAAACTGTATTTCTGGATGCAGATCAATGAAATAACAGTCTCTGTCCATCTGGTCAGTTTTGACATAGGCCTAGTCCACTACATATTAATTCATTTAAATTAAACAAAATAAAAAAAAATCATCAAAAAGAAAACATTGAATGAAAAGAGCGCAGAAAGAAGAAAAAATTCTTATATCTGCCCCTTATAAAATATAAAACAACTTTAAACAATCACTTAAATAAATCACTTTAATATCCACTTTAAAGCTAGTAATAAAAAGAAACATGTTTTGTGTTAGCAGAATTTAATTCTAACTTTAAAACTTATCCAACATTAATAAAACTTATCTCAAGTTGCCTTTTTGGACATGCATGCATATATTTGTACAAATTGTACTTGAGAGGAGATTATTACAGCCTCATATAAAATCAATGATGATCATGATATCGGAACTGGATCGGTATCGGCCGAAACTCAGTTCTAGGTATCGGGATCGGATTGGAATTTTAAAAAGTGGATCGTGCATCCCTACTTACGTCACACGTGTCAGACTTCACAGAGGCACATGCATGTCTTGAGCTGTGGGGGCGCTGTGGCCACCCCACACTGCAACTCATATAAATGTTTTTGGAGTGTCGCACGGTTTTTGAATGTGATTCAACACTTTGCCTCTGTGCTGTGGAATCATCATGTGTTGACTCACACAGACAGCAAGTGACTGTTGCATACATAACTGGCGGGGGGGGGGGGGGTGCGCACTCAGCCCAAATGTTACACATTGTAAGACAGATGCTGTGTTGGGCACACCAAAATCTGCTCTCCATCAGAGCAGTGTACATCCCCGGTGTTCTGAACAGGGGGCGAATGTGATGTCCAGGGACAGTCCGCGTCACGGGGACTGTACCCTCCATCCAGAGCTGATGGCTCAAACATGGCAGAAATTTAACAAAGCGGCCGTGGACCTGTTTTCAATACGAGAGAATGCTCAATGTCAACTATGGTTCTCACTGAGCCCGTGGGACGAATCACCGCTAAGGGTGGATGCATTTTCTCACAGCCTGTGGCCCAAAATGCTTCTTTACGCATTTCCCCCACTCCCTCTGATATCACGGTTTCTGAACCGAGTTCAGGAGGAGGGACTGACAGCTCTCCTGGTGGCTCCCGAGTGCGTGAACGCCCCATGGTTCCCAGTTCTACGACACCTGTTATTGGGGCGTCCATGGACACTGCCATGGAGGGAGGATGCTCTCCTTTAGGCGGGAGGAGCGATCAGGAGTTACCCAGAAATAGGCCAGCACCTTTGAGTCTGGCCACTAAGCGGATCCGCTTAGAGAGGATGGGTCTCTCTCAAAGATGTAGTGCGAACGATCCAGGATTCACGTGCTGCATCTACTACAGCACTGTACACATCAAAGTGGACAGCTTTTCAGCGCTGCTGTACGGAGAAAGGTGTAGAGGCCACCTCATGTCCACTAGGTGGCGTGCTGTCCTTTCTTCAGCAGCTGATGGACAAAAATATTGTCACGATCGGGGGGTGGTTGAGACCCAAATGCAAGCAGGACTCCAACAAGGTCACAAAAAGGCGTTTTAATCACAAAAAGGCAACAATAACAAATAATGCTGTCGGGGCAGCGATACTACTTACATTCGTAGGAGAAACATGAAATACCAAGGCACTAGGAGACGACTGTGAAGATGCAGCTTAAGCACCTAATGCTCCCCTGCCTGAGATGCAGGAGAGCACAGTATATAAAGGGGAGTCTCTAATTAAAACTAATACGTAGCACCTGAGAGTCATTAACTATCTGCACAGAGCAGGGCAGGTGTCGATCCCTACAGTATCCCCTCTCTAATGATCGGCTCCTGACATTCTAAAATACCCCAACCCAACCTGGGTGGGTGGCGGGGGAAAAAACTAAAGGTTGGAGGGCACCAAAAACAAACAATCTAGGAGCAGGAGCGGAGTCCGTCTGGAACCCCACGGAGCAGGAGAGGTGAGGAGCGTCCGCCGGGATCCCCTCGGAGCAGGAGAAGTGAGGAGCGTCCGCCGGGACCCCCTCGGAACAGGAGA
>NC_056519.1:27061576-27073130 GCF_014905685.2 Nematolebias whitei
TCCGCCGGGACCCCCTCGGAACAGGAGAAGTGAGGAGCGTCCGCCGGAACCCCCTTGGAACAGGAGAAGTGAGGAGCGTCCGCCGGGACCCCCTCGGAACAGGAGAAGTGAGGAGCGTCCGCCGGGACCCCCTCGGAACAGGAGAAGTGAGGTCCACCTCGGGGGCTGCGTGCAGCAACAGGAACCAGAAGAGAGGCAGCAGCGGCTGATGTGGTGACCTCAGAGGCTACAGCAGCGGCGGAGGCAGGAACCAGTAGAGGAGCAACAGCAGCTGACGTGGTGACCTCAGGAGTAGCAGCAGTAGCGGCTGGCACAGGAGTCACTGGAGGTGTAGAAGTAGCTGCTGTAGTGAACCTAAGCTGAAGTAATAAGCCTAAGGTCGAAACACTTGACCTTAAGAACCTTGTGGGACAGAAACTGTTATTTCATTGATTTGCATCCAGAAATACAGTTTGACCCATCCTGAGACTTTCTTTCTTGAATTAATCAAGTAGAAAAGACAATTCTCTATGATCATTACTATTTTACAAATGTTTGATAATCAAATTGTGTTAGTTCACTCAATGTTTACAGGTTGAAGAGAACTACTCATTTTTATTTACATAAACAGTAAGTAATGATTTTTATTCCTCATTCAAAGAAGAAATCAGGGTAATATGCATTTCTTGATTTTTCTGTCTTCAATGAACAAATTTGTAAGTATGTTAAGGTTCAAGTTTCGGTCAACTAAAAGTTTACTGAAAAGAAATGTCATGTTTAACTGTTACAGCAGATAATAAGAGTAGAGACTCCACGAAGTCTGAAGTTCTCCAATAATCTTTCTGTCTGTCACTAAAACAATCCTTGACTTTTCATAACACCTTACATCACAAACCACACCTCTTTTCTGGTCCATCGACCAATCAAAAAGCTCTCAAATGACCCGGAAGTCGACCCATTTAAATGTGGCAACTTCCCAGTCTAGCTGCTGCGCTCAAGATTGAGATTGAGTTCAACATGGGAGTTTTCAGAGCTTGAAAGTTTTCCTGGAGAAGAGTTCCAGACTTTAACTCTCTGAAGAGAGTTAAAGAGTTCAGAGTTCTTGGATGCTAACGCAGGCGTCCAGAATGCTTCTATTGGAATACAGAATGCAGTGACGATTTTGGGAATTATAATTTCTGTTTGGATAACCTCGCACGACTCTCGAAGTATTTTAGCTGCTCTCAACGGAGACGCTGAAAGAGTCAAAGGAAGGATTCTATACCGACGCTGACCTATCGTCAACCAGGTAAAAGTTCTACTTCGACCAAGCGTACCGTGAACAGCTGATAACTGAAGGAGCGTGCACGTTTCTGGTCAAACAGATTAATTCCCTCACACATCTCTCTGTAAGATAAATCTCCATTTTCCATCTTAAACTCTCCTTTCTCCTAAAATCATTACAGATATTTTAGAAATATCTGAAGCAAAGTTCTCAATCACCGCCGTGTGATTGATGTCTGCTGTTCTGCTGAGAAGTGAGGACAATCTCCGTATTGTTCCAACTTTCTGTGAAACTAGCCATGTTATTGTTTTCATATTCTGCCAAATTAATGTAAATGTGTGATGTTAAACTTTGATTCTGCAAATAAATGACCGCATTCATTTTGATGGGTCAAAGGTAAATAACGTCTCTCGTTACATTTCTGTTAAACTCAATGCACGCATTTACACAGTCAGAAAAATGAAGAACCCGTCTTAAACAGTATGAATATATCCTGCATATGTCATACTACACTGCCGACAGAGGAACAACTGAAGACGTGGGACCCACCGGGGCCGTGGACTCATCAGAGACTGCAGGAGATTTAAAAACTACGGAGACTGCGGTAGGCCTGGAAGCGACCACAGGGCTGCAGCAGTGAAGTCCACTGGTGGCAGAGCAGGAAACCTTGAGGGCGTGGAAGCCGTCATGGAGTGTGCCAGGTAGGAGCGAGGCGATCTCCTGTCCCACTCTCTTTTCTCTCGATGCGCAGTTCTTTCTGTGTTACTTGAAAAACACTCAAAAAAGTGGAGCTGCTTGCTGGGTCTCTTTGATGAGGGGAGCATTCTGTCACGATCGGGGGGTGGTTGAGACCCAAATGCAAGCAGGACTCCAACAAGGTCACAAAAAGGCGTTTTAATCACAAAAAGGCAACAATAACAAATAATGCTGTCGGGGCAGCGATACTACTTACATTCGTAGGAGAAACATGAAATACCAAGGCACTAGGAGACGACCGTGAAGATGCAGCTTAAGCACCTAATGCTCCCCTGCCTGAGATGCAGAAGAGCATAGTATATAAGGGGGAGTCTCTAATTAAAACCAATACATAGCACCTGAGAGTCATTAACTATCTGCACAGAGCAGGGCAGGTGCCGATCCCTACAAATATGGCATTTAGCATGATTAAAACATACGCTGCAGCTATCTCTTCTTGTCACAAAAGTTTTTGGGGACAGAACAGCTTTTAATCATATGCTGATGAAACGTTTTTTAAAAAGTGTACAGAGACGCAGGCCTGTTTTCACGCCCACTTGCTCCACAGTGGGATTTAACGCTGGTCCTGCGAACCCTGATCAAAGCTCCATTCGAGCCACTAGATCAGGTTCCGATTAAATTTTTGTCTCTTAAAACAGCCCTGCTATTGGCTTTAACATCCGCTAAGAGGGTGAATGATTTATCTGCCCTCTCTGGTGTTCCGTCATGTCTCAGAACTCAGGCTGATGGCTGCTCAGCTGATCTGAGGCCTAATCCAGCGTTTATGCCTAAAACATCACAAGCTCTTTTAAATCAAGAGCGATATTGTTGGAGGGATTTTTTCCCTCCCCAAAATCAGAAGAAGAAGCATCTTTCCATCTTCTCTGCCCTGTACGTGCGTTGACATGTTACGTAACACGCACGGCAGCATTGTGTCAGACTCAACATTTGTTTGTGCATTATAGAGACGCATCTGCAGGTCGCCCGTTACCCATCCAGCGCCTGTCACACTGACTGTGTGAGGCCATTTTTGAAGCCTACGGAGCATCAGATTTAGATCCTCCTGACAACCTCAGGGCGCACTTGACCATCTTCGACTGCTTTGCATAATGGTATGACAATGCAGGATATTTGCACTGCGGCCACGTGGTCAACACCCTGCTCATTTATTCGCTTTTATTTACGTGAAGTGTCGGCTTGTTCCATGACGCATTCTGTCCTTAGTGCCTTAACAGAATGAATATTGTTGTTTCATGGAATCTCGTTTAAACTCACATCTGACTGCATGCATTTACAGTATGAGATGTTGTTATCAGTCACAGGGTGTGACTGCTTTTCTTGTTCTATTGTCATTAATCAGTTCATGAATATTGTTACCAATCAGTTCATTTGCTTAATAATCAGTTAATTTATTATTAATCTGTTCATGTTGAAGAGCCGTGGATCTGCTCTGTTCATAGCCTTTTTCAGCCTCTCCTCTTTTCTGTTGAAAACCTTTCTGGGGCGTTCATGCACTCGGAGCGCGTAAACTACGCAGTGCGCCTCTGTGCATGGTGAGCGTAATTATGCAATGCGTATTTACGCACATGGAGAGCTGAGTGACAAGATGTTATTTTTGGGCAAGCGGGCACTTCTTATGGTGTTTGAATGGACCCAGTGAGGCAGAGACTACATCTTCTTCGCCCTTAACCCACCAGTGACAGCTCTTAAAGGGCAAAGCCTATACAAAATAGAATGTTGGTTACGTACTGTAACCCCAGATTCTATGAGTATAGGTGTAGCCCTTTAAGCGTCGGGCCTCACTGGCTCCTAAATGGCTGAAGAAAAAGCTATTTGGGAGCCGATTACACGCTCTTAACGTAATTTATACGGACCGGGTGGGGCCCACACAACAGGTGGGCGTGGACTAAATTTTTTCAATGCAATGCTTCGCATGACGGTATAAACCCACCAGCGACAGCTCTTAAAGGGCTATGCCTATACTCATAGAATCTGGGGTTACAGTACATAACCAACGTTTCAGCAGACACAGACATGCATCATGGATCGGAAATCTCTGCAGGCTGGATCGGAAAAATCCTATAAATAAATTATGCTGGTATCGGACACCGATACTGATACCGGATCGGATCGAATTGGCCCCATCCCTATTTTAAACATGGGGTATTTTTCATTCAAGACACTTAAATAACAAAATTTTTATTTCAACTTCCAAAAATTGCAGTTTTGAGAAAATGAACAGTATCAAAATCTACTTAAAAACTTTACCTATTCACTTAATGAACATAATAAATGTATCGCCACTCCTTCAAATTATTACAGAAAACTCCTTACATAAAACTATACCATACCATACCAATTTATTTATATAGCACTTTAAACAGTGACAAAGCACACCAAAGTGCTGTACAGGGACAAACAGAACAAGCACACAGCAACAGATTACATAACAGGACACCAAAAAGTAGAAACCAACAAAAACAATAATGGATAACAACAACAACCGCAACATGACCAACACAGTGTGATGCACACAGACTCAGCACAGATCACACAGTGCTGAAAGCCAAGGAATAAAAGTGTGTTTTTAAGCGAGATTTAAAAACTGTGAGGGAGGGAGCCTGTCTAACGAGCAGAGGTAACTCATTCCAAAGTCTTGGGCCTGCTACAGAGAAGGCCCTGTCACCTCTGCGCTTGAGACGAGTTCCTGGGACTGTTAGGAGCAACTGGTCTGCTGAAAACTGAACAGAATATTAACAATATCATAATAACAACCGTAGTTATACAAAATAACAGGGCTTAAATTGTAAACTGATCGATGCCGGAACGCAAATAGCGGGCAGACCGGTGGGGTGTGTGGGGATGCTCCCCTAGAAAAGTTTGAATAAAGTAGATGTGATTTCCTGCCTTTATTTTTATTTTTTATTTTTTTTGCTGTATTTATACCTGCTTGTAATTTTTTTTTTTATTATTATTTTTATTTTTATTTTTTTGCGGACCCCAAAACACCAGCTCACGGACCCCTGGGGGTCTGGGGACCCCAGTTTGAGAACCACTGACCTAATCGACGCAACCTTATCAACAAAATGCCTGACAAAATGATTACAAGCATCTACAGAAGCCTCGGTGCTGACAGACTGAGGCACATTTAAAATGGAGTTCATGATGTTAGAAAGAACACTGGGATTGTGACTATTTGAGGCAATAATAAATAACGGACGTGGAAAAATATTTTTTTGTTTTTCTAATTTAATAGTGGTCTCATAGGCTTTCCAACGTGTTTGTAACATAATAAAAGAGACCTGTAGTTTGTCCTTCTTCCATTTGCACTCAAGGTTCACTGACCTCACTTTTAAATCTCACCCACATCCTCCAGAACTGCTTTATAAAAATTCCTTTAATCTTGGATTGTGTATTTTTATGATTTCCTACAACTTATACTTGAAGAGAGTTTCACAGCAGGTGCAATCTGCTTCTGAAGCCGTTTGGCCTGTGATGAATAAAATCAACAACTTAAAGCTTGCTCTCTGGAAACAACATGCCGTTCCATCCCAAGTTGAATTAAAGAACATTTCCAACATTTGTGCTGTTTCTTTATCCGTTACGGATGTAAAACTCCAACGTGGGCAGAATGAGTCCTTCCGGTGTTTCAGTGCTTTAAGCACACTATTCTCAAAATTGATGAACAATTTTCTGAACTCGGGGTTTTGCAGTGGAGGTGTGGTGATAAGCAGCACGCCGACTTGTCATCATTTCCAAGTAGAGCTGATGAATGATGCATGTCAGCACCTGCAGGACTCGCAGAAAGGTGTGCTGTGATTGGCTGGGAGCAGCAAGAACAAAAGGTCACCTGGTGGAAAGACAAAACTGGGCTGAATGAAGGGAAGACATCAGTGTCGCTCTGAGAGGATCTGCCGTTGAAACATGCGACTGGTGGCTCTGGTTGTGGTCTGGGCGCTGGTTGTTGGTGAGGATGGAGGTAGTGTTGGAGGGGCTACGTTTGGACTCGGTTCTGCTCTGAAAACCCGAAGAACAGGTAGGCTCAGTTTAGTTTGATTCCATCAATCTCGCAACAAAAATACAAATGTGGCAAACTTGACAGAAATTAAATCCAGTTTTATGAACGGTGATCGAAAATACAAAGAATTTAAAATTATTTGTCCTCTCAGCTGAAGTGCGTCATTATTTCACAATTTCTTTGAAATTCTCTTTAAATTTGGATGTTTTCATAACTATTATAATTTCATAATAATGCTTTCATAACACTTTAGTCCTGCTTTACGTTAAACCAGCACTGTCTGTTTTAATTCAGCTGTAGTCTTTTTTTTCTAGATGAGGAAAAAATGAAAACAGAAGAATGGTTTCAGGAAAATACATTTCATGTAACATGCTGGATGTAATCTGGGTTGGATGCTGAAGTGACCATTTTTAAAATTAAAGTATAGATTTTAAAAAGGAATTTGATTTAAAACAAGGGAATTTTGTGGTGAATTGGTGAACTGGGTTGCCAGTGAAATGCAAAGACAGAGCGATTATGTTTTTGCCCTAGTCTATCTGTTAGCAAAATATTTCACAAACAACCTGACAAATTTTTTATGAAACTTGTAAAAAGTAATAACTGTATGCACATCTACAACTGATAAACTTGTGAAGTCAACCCAATAAAAGACGGATGCTAAAACAGACAAATTAAAAATACATATTAATTGCTATAACTCGGTCAATTTTGTAGATATTGAGCTAAAATTTGTTAGGGTAGTAGCTGAGAATCATCCCCAACATATATAGTCTGGAGTGATGCCTCAGTGTTTTTTAAGATTTGATCAAACAGCCAGACTCTTATCATTTATCCACTTAAGCTGATTTAGTTGGAAACTTTATGCATCTCTTCAGGGAACCTTTAACTACTAATAAAGAAGAACTGGTTCCAGAAGGTATTTTAAGTAAAGCCTTTTGATTTGGTCTGTAACTCAAGTTGTCCTTCTGTGCTGATGCGTCTCCTGGTTTCTCCTCAGAGGTGGTCCTCCCACTCCTCAGGAGGAGACCTGGCAGAGACCTCCAGGCCGAGGAGTCCAACCTGTGCTTCTCCCTGAGGGAGAATGAGGACCAGCGGCAGCTCCTGTGCAACGACCGCCGCAGTCAGTTTAACTACAACCCGTTCGGCCTCCGCTTCGGGAAGCGCCACAACGGCCCTCCTCACAGAAGAGCCAGCAGAGAAGGGAGGAGCAGGAGGTTCTCCCCTCTCTCCCTCCTTTCACGGGAGTTGGAAGTGCCCACATAAAGCAGAGAGAAAACTTATGATTCGTGGTGTAAAAAGGCTTTGACTTCAGATACAAATGTTTTCTCCTAATAAAACTTTTGGACTCGTCGGTTTATGTGAAATTATTTTCAAATGTTTTTGAAGAAATGAGAAGCAACATCCAACCTGAAGAGCAAAACTCATTACACATTTAGCCTAGCTGCTTAAACATTCAGTACGAGAAACTTATATTCAACAGATAAATGGTAAATGGACTGTACTTATATAGCGCCTTTCTATCTTATTTCAAGATACTCAAAGCTCTTTACAACAATCTGTGTCTCATTTACCCATTCATACAGCACTCTACTAGATCTCTACAAAGCTAATTGAACAAATCATTCTAAACAGACTAATCAGTGGTTTATCACATTCATACACTGATGGGACTCACATCAGAGGCAACGAGGGATTCAGTGTCTTGCCCAGGAACACTTCGACATGTGACTGCTGGTGGATTCGAACCCCCAACTCTCGCAATGGAGGACAACTGCTCTAACCACTCAGCCACAGCCGCCCCAAATGTTTTATAATCGTGACCTCTCAGAATGTCTTGTTACAGTGCACGTTTTGTCTTTCGCACAAGTTTTTATTTCAGTTTGAACAACACCCGATGTCAGACGGTGCATGTTAAACTCGTGTTGGGCATGAACATCACATTTATGTCAGGATTTAAACGATCTCTTTGAAACTTGTGGCATGGTGGTGCAATTGGTAGAAATGTCGCCTCAGCGAGAATGTCGCTGAATCGAATCCTGGCTGTGGGGCCTTTCTGGGTGGAGTTTGCATGTTCTCTCCGTGCTGCATGGGTTTTCTCCAGTTTCCTCCCACAGACCAAAAACATGCAAGTTAGACTGATTGGTAACTAAATTGTCCCTAGGTGAGAGAGAGAGAATGGTTGTTTGTCTCCATGTGTCCCTGTAATGGACTGGAGACCTGTCCAGGGTGTCCCCCGCCTCTCACACAGTGACTGCTGGATATGGACACCAGTGACCTCCATAATCCGAAAAGGAAGAAGTGGTTAAAGCTAATGAATGAATTAATATACAACTTCAATATAAAATAAGAACAGTTTGAATGTATTATGGATTTTCTCTAATTGCCGTTGATATTTGCTCAAATATCTAATAGCAAGTTTCACCTGGACCTCAGGGTTTGTATGGAGTGCAGCATGGAGCAGAGTTAAGAACTTCAACCTTTCTCTCGAGGCAGCTGCAACGCACTGCTCCATCTAATCTGGGCAACAAGTTGAATTAAAGAACATCTGTGCTGTTTCTTCACCCATCACTGAAGTAAAACTACAACCTGGGCTGAACGATGCACTCTGTTTGTTTCTATGCTTTAGTCCAGGGCTGTTCAATTGGTGGCCCCCGGGCCAAATCAGGCCGTCAGGTGAGCTCAGTTCGGCCCATCAATGGGTTCATATTTAAATAAAATTAATTTTAAACCATAAAACAAACTTTATGACAACTGCTGGATGTCTGGCCCTTGAGCAGTTTAGCTGAACTGCCCTGCTGCAGTCATTAAATATTAAAATATGACCACGATATTTGACCACGTCGTGTTTCTGTGAGCTTTCACAGATCTTTTCTTTTACACGTTCAGGCCCACACCTCCACTGAAACATAGATCTGTGGTGTCAGTGGGATTTTTCTGGGTGAATGGTGATAAACAAATGAAAACACGTCTCCAGTTATGAATTAAAAATACTCCCCCGGTGTGAAGCATAACGTCCATTTACGGAGTAAAGTCCAACTGCTTTGTTTTTAATATTCATCACGTCCTGGATGACCGAACACCAACATGTTGAACCATGTTTGACTCATATTGATCATTTTTATTGACATTAGGTTTATACAACTACATATAGACATTATTATGGATCGCAATGTTTTTACACCAACACTGGCACATGATTATTGTAAATTACCATAATAGTGAACCAGAGGGCGAACTTCTCCCGACAGCATTTTTCTGAGGCCGAGACTTTTTCCAACTTTAGGTCAGTCATGATCACAAACAGGAAATCAGTGGTCCTTGGCCATGCCAAACTCGACACAAGACCATTTTTTTTACATTCAGCACCATTTCTCAAAAAGATTTATGTTGAAGGTTATGTATCTAGTATCAGAGAATGTGTGGATTAGAAGAAAATATGCCTCACAGTCCTGATGGGGGTGTTGTTAAGAATTTATTCTAACATGCAAGAAACAAACCTGAAATGTACAAAAAAAAAAAAAAAACACGGAGCTCTTTCTGATGATTTATTAAAGCCACACGTTGATGTTACCAGCAAAGCTGATTGTCACGTTTCACTGAGTTGACAGTAAAGTTACAGACAGACGAAGGTCAGGTACAATCTAATGCAAATTTTAGGGTTCTTTCAAACCAGACAGCTCCCTCGAACAGATAAAAACTGGAGCAGAAAGGAAGGAGCTCATCAGGAACAGAAACTAAGCACAGATCAACTTCCACCTGCTAACACAAACAAGTTCTAAAGAAGGTGGGGGGTTAAACAGGTCTTATTAGAGGAAATATATCAGTGACTTTTAGACTGAATGGAGCAGCTGACTGGCAGGGTCAGATTTAAAATACACTCATATGATCCTTCAAAAAGACCCGTACAGTCAGAGAAGAGCAGAAAAAGAGCGGGGCGACAGGACTCTCTCATCACAGGTCCTTCAGGTCCTTCTGAATCCCCCACAGTGTGTCAGCACTCTTCTTCAACTGGCCCACCTCGTCGGCAGTCAGGGTCATGTTGACAACAGAGCAGACGCCACTGCTGTTCAGAACACACGGCAGAGACAGAAAGACCTCCTCACCGATACCGTACATGTTCTGGAAACACAAAAAGACTAAACTCAAACTGTGCCCAGTACCAGAGAATCATGAGGTGACCCGCACTGGGCCGTTTTCTATCCGTGGATGGTTGTCAGACCTTGACCATGGTGGAGACAGGGTGGACCCTGCTCAGGTTCTTCAGGATGCTCTCAGTCAGGTTGGCCACACTCATCCCGATGGCCCAGTTGGTATAACCCTTCAGCCTGATTACTTCATAAGCACTGAAACACAAAATGGTATTGGGTCAAAATATAAGTTCAGTACATATAAATACACTGCTCCCTGGATAAATACAGTAGATTTAACAAAGATCCCTGAAAGAAACTTATGGAGATCTGAGATAAAAGATACATGCAAAGCATTGAAAGGGCTACATGTGAAAGAAAAACAATCCTGTGCCCCAGTTTCAGTTCAATTCTTTGCCCCTTGAGTCCCTAAACTGAGTTGACTCAGCTCTGTAGAGGAGTGCTGCTCAGCTGTTGTTCAGTCATCACAGAATAGGGCTGGGCCATATCATGTCGTTCACGATAACACTGGTAAAAAAAGCTTGCCCGGGAAAATAAATGATACCATGATATGCTAATTTCATGACGTAAATACATCAGTGTTTCCTCTACCATTATACAAAAGGGAGCCCTGCCCCGTTAACAGAACCAAGCACGCCGAACTACGAACCGCGCACCCACCCTCCCACCTGTCGGTACTGACGTAATGCTAATTAACTGTGCGCAATACTAGCTAGCTAAAAAGCTTGGCTGTGTCTCTCCACCCAGCTGTAAGCTGCCGGTACAAACAGGTGCAGCTCAGCTGTCTCTTAGTTCCACAGTGCATGGAGCAAGAACAGAGTCAGGTGATCAGAGACAGAGCATCAGAGAAATGAATCATTCCTGCAGGAACAGAGGAAGCTGAAACACCAACAAGCTTCAGGGTCAGATGATCACCTTGTTACAAGTTCTGGAAGTTGTAGCTCATTTAAAGGCAACATATATTTTGTTGTATGTTACATTTATGCTCAACAGATCTCAAGCTTTAATTTTATTTAGTTATTTTGGGAAACTTCACCTGCACTTTAGTTTCTGTGGTGGATTTATTGATCTATATTTTGTGCAGACTTTTTCAATTTAAATAACAGAAGGATCTTTTTTTTATTTTTAAACTTGGAGACTGAATACTTTATTAAATAAAGTAATCTCAGTAAAATTAACCCTTGTTGTTTCTTTAATTTTTATATAATACTGCAAAGCAACATGTTAAGTTAATTTTGTCAAATGAATCACCCAGAGTCCAAGAGTTTTCAGTCGGGTCATCTGGACAGTTTCTTTTTTGTTGTTGTTGTGCTCTTATCACAAACAAAACTAGTCTGTTCCACCCTGGAGCAAGCTGTTGGGGGGGTGCTGATTCTTCCCCCAGCAGCTTGCTCCAGGGTGGAACAGACT
>NC_056519.1:27073530-27099466 GCF_014905685.2 Nematolebias whitei
AGTCTGTTCCACCCTGGAGCAAGCTGCTGGGGGAAGAATCAGCACCCCCCCAACAGCTTGCTCCAGGGTGGAACAGACTAGTTTTGTTTGTGATAAGAGCACAAAAAAGAAACTGTCCAGATGACCCGACTGAAAACTGTTGGATTGTATACCTGGATTATTGAACATGGACTTTGTTGTTAATCACCGAGAGTGTTTTTGTGCTGCTCAGCCTTTTTTTTAGCATGTAAGAGTGGGCCTGTCACGATAAATTTTGCTAGGTGATTAATTGTCTCAGAAATTATTGAGATAAATAATAATATTGTTTGAAATTTTACAGTAATTAGTAATTATTGTCAAATTTAAGAATCAGAATAAGCTTTATTATCATTGTACAGAGATACAACGAGAATATGTTCGTACAGTCGTCTGAAAGATGTGCGGCGTGCACGTAGCTGTTGCTCTTTAAGAGCGCGGCTTCTTATCCTTTTCAGAATACATTTTTTAAGATGAAAAAAGGGAAAAAGCCATGAGGAGAGGATAGTGGCATTACCAAAAAGATCTTTGGTTCAAAGAAGAAATGTTTTCTATCTTATTTTGTTTTGTGTGTAGTACCTTTTTTCAACCATCAGATGGCAGTATAAGACTGTTTAAACCAAAGGACGGATACTGGAGGATGACATTTTTTCGGGAGTACCGTGAGTCACGTGATTCTGGCCGGATTCCGGCGGAACCGGAGTCAACCTCTTTATAACTCACGTGACCGGGACGTGACCGGACTGAAAGCTAACAGGAGCAGACAGGAGCGGGAACCAACCATTAACCAAAAATGATAATATAATGAGAGCTATTTTGTAGTTTTCTTTCAGTAAGCCTTCACTTTAACACAAGTCAAAAGAACTACATTTCCCAGAAGTCAAAACACCGTAGCTTTTCACAGAGAGGGTGGGAGGAACAGCCAAATCTCCAAAGAAACCGAATGGCTGAAATAGTTTGCAACACAAGGTCAGAAGTAACTGTCTGTCTATTAAACTCACAGAACGGGCAGGAAAGTGCCAAATAACCCTGAACTTCATGAGAGTTGTGTTGGTGCTGTGCTGATTTAAACATTTAGTCTCAGCTGCAGCTGCGGTGGGAGTCGGACTTTGTTTACCATCAGTAAATAAACAGACTCAAACAGCGCATTTTTCTCCACCTTGTCCCTTTTAATTTAAAAATTAGGCTCTGCTTTTTTATGTAGGTTTTTAGGTTAAAATGGGGGGACTGCAACGAAGCCAAGATTTATCTTGTCTGCTGGATTCCTTAGATAGAGAACTTTACTAATTGGCTTTTATGTATGTGAATGTTCCTGTAAAGTGCCCTGAGACAACTTTGTTGTTATTTGTTGCTATATAATTAAACTGAATTGAATAAACTGAATTAAAAAAAAAATCTTCATTATCTGTCGCTGTTTGTAATGTAAAAAAAAACAACCGAACTCTACCTGGTTAAAGTGCACGCATTCTCCGGTAAAAATATTCTTATTTTTATATTGTGACGTACTGCTGGATACTGAAATCGAGGAAAACGTGAATATCCATCACTTTATTGTGTAAATAGTTACTGTCGGCTGTAACCATGCCAGTACAACGAACTCGTTGGTGAAAGCATTCTCCAGTAAAAATATCCCCGTTTTTATATGAAAGGCTGGTTGCATATATATTATAATAACCGTTTTAGTTTTAGATTTAAGATATGATGTGTATGTTGTTGTGTTAAATTTTAGGCCAAGAGTTGATTTTTCTCAGTTCATTTCTTTACACCAGGGGCGATTCTAGAAGCCCTTTGTAGGGGCCTTAGCCCCCCAGTGTTGACGATGTCTCTTGGCTTGAACCACGCAGTGTGTATTAGCATTAGTTTCAATTGTAAATCTCTTGTTTTTGATAAATTATTTTTTCCCAAAAGAAAGACCAACAAATTGCGAGAGGAGGGTCTGTCGGATAGTCAAACCTCGGATTCAGGAGGAGCAGTGCGGTTTTCGTCCTGGCCGTGGAACACTGGACCAGCTCTACACTCTCAGCAGGGTCCTGGAGGGTGCGTGGGAGTTTGCCCTACATGTGCTTTGTGGACTTGGAGAAGGCGTTCGACAGCGTCCCTCGAGGAACCCTGTGGGGGGTACTCTGGGAGTATGGGGTACCGGGCCCTTTGATACGGGCCGTTAGGTCCCTGTATGACTGGTGTCAGAGCCTGGTCCGCATTGCAGGCAGTAAGTCGGGCTTGTTCCCGGTAGGAGTTGGACTCCGCCAAGGTTGCCCTTTGTCACCGATTCTGTTCATAACTTTTATGGACAGAATTTCTAGGCGCAGCCAAGGTGTTGAGGGGATCCGTTTTGGTAGCCTTAGGATTGCGTCTCTGTTTTTTTGCAGATGATGTGGTCCTATTGGCTTCATCAGGTCGTGATCTACAGCTTTCGCTGGAGCGGTTCGCAGCAGAGTGCGACACGGCCAGGATGAAGATCAGTTCCTCCAAATCCGAGGCCATGGTCTTGAGCCGGAAAAGGGTAGAGTGCCCTCTCCGGGTCAGGGAGGAGGTCCTACCCCAAGTGGAGGAATTCAAGTATCTTGGGGTCTTGTTCACGAATGAGGGAAAAATGGAGCGTATGATCGATAGGCGTATAGGTGCAGCATCTGCAGTGAAGCAGGCGCTGTACAGGTCTGAGGTGAAGAGAGAGCTGAGTCAAAAGGCGAAGCTCTCAATTTACCGATCGATCTATGTTCCTACCCTCATCTATGGTCATGAGCTTTGGGTTGTGACCGAAAGAATGAGATTGCGGATACAAGCAGCCAAAATGAGTTTTCTCCGCAGGGTGTCTGGGCTCTCCTTTAGAGACAGGGTGAGAAGCTCAATGATCCAGGAGGGACTCAAGAGTAGAGCCGCTGCTTCTCCACATCGAGAGGAGCCAGTTGAGGTGGCTTGGGCATCTGTTTAGGATGCCTCCTGGACGCCTCCCTGGTGAGGTGTTCCGGACACGTCCCACCGGGAGGAGACCCAGAAGAAGACCCAGGACACGCTGGAGGGACTATGTTTCTCGGATGGCCTGGGAACGCCTCGGGATTCCCCAGGAAGAGCTGGCCCAAGTGGCTGGGGAGAGGGAAGTCTGGGCCTCCCTACTTAGGCTGCTACCCCCGCGACCCGACCCCAGATAAGCGGAAGAAAATGGATGGATGGATGGATGCCAACAAATTGTAATTTGTAGTCACGGTAACCCTATTTTGACTTGTGCACTGTCTTCTTTCAATTTTAGGTTGCACAAGGCTCTGGACTGGTCAAGCTGTGGAGAGATGAGGTGGAACACCAGACCTGCAATGGTCCAGTCTGTAAATGATGCTCTGAAGTCTGGTAAGCTGCACAACATCATGCTTCGCCCAAATGAGCTCGTTACCTTGACCACATAGAATGAACTTCTTGAGGACGTCGCCCAATGTATAATAATGCCTTTAAACATTTTTATTTGTTCTCTTGCTTGGTACATTATTTTTCATTTTTTGTTTTTGTTTGTTTAAACAATTTTAAACATGACAGTAATGTCACTGTTTAAAGGAAACAATTGCTCAATAAATTAGTAAAATGTAACTTGGTATGTTTGGGTTCTTTCATCTAAGGTAGACATGGTGTGACCCATGTACTGGTTTTGATTTTTTGTTTTTACTGTAACTGACCTTCAAAAGAGCAGGAGTCATGTTACCAGGATTGGGACAGGACAGGATTTTTTTCTGTGGGACCAGGACAGGAGTGAAAATCCACTCGTGTCATCCTCTAACGGATACTGAGGAAGCGCACCACGTGTCTCCTTGAGAATTACCCCCTCTTTTTCTGTGCACATGTTCAATAAGCACAAGACACACCTCATCTTAGAATGTCTTTACTCAGCACATGACCGTTTAGGTCAAAATACTGTAATTTTAAAGTACTATAGTTCATAATTTCTTATCTGGCAACCTGGCTGACATTGAAACTAGGGTGTTTTTGAGTAAACCCACTCATTTTTTGTTTATTAAACAGTGAAAAAAGGCGAATATTTCCAGAGGGTGTTCTCGTGTAAACGGGACCTTATAGTACGTAGATCAGTTTGACTTGGTCAACAAAGTTCATGCTCAATCATCCAGGTACCAAATCCAATAACTCTCAGTCAAGTCATCTGGACAGATCTTTTTTTTATAAAGACGTTTCACCCTCTATCCGGAGGGCTTCATCAGTCTGAGGAGTTCCAGTAAACTGTTTCCCCACCAAGCAGTAAACTCAAGTGGACCAACCAGTTTGCTGGAGCTAAGATGGTTTCTGGGGGCTGTCCTGTCCCCCTTCGACTCCTCCCAGGCAGGCAGCCACAGCCAAAGTGGTTCAAGGCAAAAAAGTTCATGCTCAATCATCCAGGTATCAAATCCAATAACTCTCAGTCAGGTCATCTGAACAGTTTCTTTTTCCCCCTCCGGATTGAGGGTGAAACGTCTCTATAAAAAAAGAATCTGTCCAGATGACATGACTGAAAGTTATTGGTTTTGACTTGGTCATTTTAAAAGTAGCTCGCATGCTGAAAAAGTGTAGGCACCCCTGGTCTAGTCCTACCTGTGTGTCTCAGGCTGTCTCTGACTCAACTCACCTGTCCACCACATCCTTGTGCACTTTCTTCCACTGTTCCTTGTCAGCATCAGTGCCAATGTCTGGGTTTAGTTTCTGTAGATTGACTCCTGCCACATTAGCGCCGCTCCACACAGGCACTGAAAGCATATCAAGTCAGGTCAACTCTGTCCACTCTGAAAGACGTTTAACTAGAAATGTGCGATATGGCATAAAATTCATATCACGATATGTATTGTGAAGAGTGGCGACAACGATATATATCGCGATATGTTTTTGGCATAAAACTTGCTAAAAAAAAAAGCATAGGGTGTCCTTTTGCCATCATATATTTTGAATTGAGAAAATTCTACAACTAGGTCCAGAGAGTTTTTAAATAATAAACAAATCAAGTATTGGGCTTCTTTTTTGTAGTGCAAAATATATCAAATGTAGTTTTAGCCATACGTTTTAAACAAAAGAATATGTTGTTAACTCTTTTAACATTTTCCAGTCTTACTTAAGAAATGAACAGCAACAGAGCAGCAACTGAAACACTTCACCCTCCAGCCCTCTAATGGGCGACTCCTTCTGCTTTAATGGAGAGCTGGCACAAAATGACTGTGGCTTTGACCAGAGGGTCTCGCAGTAAAATCACACAATACAGCATTCTTTTCACAGATCAGAGAGCAGGTTTCTCTAAAGCTGACCAATGCTTACTTTAACTTTTGACGGAAACGAAAACAAAACTTTCGACAGAACACAGCGTTTTGCGCATGCGTCAGAATACGGCAACACTACGGCAAGCCGGCTGTACTTAGCTTGTAGCTTCGCTACTTAGCTCTCGAAGAAAAGACTTTAACACCACTTACGCAGTTTTCAACTAAAAAAAAGTAACGATTAAACTGACAACTATGATTTTACTTCAGACACAGCATTACTGCGGTTAGCCGGTAGAAGACAGATCTCTACCGTAGGCTAAATTTCTATTGTTTCTACCGCATCTATCGCGCATTCTTATGTTTAACTGTCCTGTGATCAGCTTCAGAACCGCAGCCATGAAGCCCAGGTGAAGACTCACCACTGGTGTCGCCATGCTCGCCCAGAACCCAGCCATGGAAGGAGCTTGAGTGGATGCCGAGACGTTCAGCCATCATGTGACGGAACCGGGCTGAGTCCAGGTTGGTGCCGCTGCCAATGACGCGGTGCTTGGGCAGGCCGCTCAGTTTCCAGGTTACATAGGTCAAAATATCAACTGATTTAAAACAAAAACACAAGACTTGTTTGAGCTTTGGTTAATGGAGGATGGAGCTACCATCCAAATTAAATCCACCACTCCTTACAATAGGTCAAAATGTATCCTTCAACAACTTTACTGACCAGGGTTGGACACCACAATGATGGTGCAGTTGGGGCTGTACTTCATGATCTGTGGGATGATGCACTTGAAGACGTTGACGTTTCTTTGCACCAGGTTGAGACGGCTCTCGCCCTCCTGCTGGCGAACACCAGCCGTCACCACTACGAGACGAGAGTTGGCGGTCACAGCATAGTCTGAGGAAAGAGAGAGAAAAATGATCTGTTGAGCCACATCTAGTCAGGCGGGAGGATAGGAGCAGACACAGCAGAGCTCCAGTATCCGACCTTTATCTGAAACAATCTTGGGGGTCTTCAGAAAAAGGCTGCCATGCTGCAGGTCCATCATCTCTCCTTTGAGGCGGTCCTCCATCACATCAACCAGAGCCATCTCATCGCAAAGGTCCTGACCACAGAACACACAGTTACAAAAGGTAAAAAAAAAAGGAAAAAGAAATGTAACCACTGCAACCACACTAGTATTCTATCACTTGAAACCAACATTTGCACTAGATGTTTTAGATTTATAAAGGAAGAAATAATGATTTGATCTCAGTTCAATTCAATTCAATTTTTCAATTCAATTCAGTTTATTCATATAGTGCCAAATCACAACAAAGTTGTCTCAGGGCACTTTACAGGAACATTCACATACATAAAAGCCAATTAGTAAAGTTCTCTATCTAAGGAATCTCCTGCTGCTCTTGTAAGTTTGCCCACTTACAAAGAAATGAACAGTATCTAATTTTTTTGGTAATATAGTGAGAATCTTAGCTCCTTCTTTACCACAACAGATTGGCATAGAGTATGCAATACTTCCGAGGCTGCACCAACCCATCTGCCGATCTTGCGCTCCATTGCTCACGTACACAATACCATGAGATACCTAACCTCATTCATTTCAGCACCTCACAATTAACCCAGAGAGGGAAGTCTACCCTTTTCAGACTAAGGACTATGGTCTTAGGAGGTGCTGATCTTTTTCACAGCTGCTTTACACTTAGTTGCAAACTACTATAGTGAGAACTAGTGATTATGGCACAAGGAGGTAAACAGGACCACATCATCTACAAATAGCAAAGACAGTGTCCTGAGACCTCAAATACAATTCCATACTCAAGGAGCACTCCCCACAAGGTACCCCAGGGAACACAGCCGAATGTCTTCACCAAGACTACACAAAACAAAGACTGGTTGGGCAAACTCCAATCAACCCTCAAGGACCCAAACGAGGGTAAAGAGCTGGTCGGGTGTTCCACAGCTGAGACAAAACCAGCATTGTTCTTCCTGAATCCAAGTTTCAATTATCAAATATATATTCTCCAGCACCCCCTGAACAGACCTTATTAGGGATGCTGAGGAATACGATTCCCTTTTTGAATAGAACATACTCTTTAGTACTCCTTCTTGCAAAGAGGAACCGCAATCTGGCAGTTTAGCAATCCAGTGGCACTTCCACATTGGAGCTTTCCACTGCCTGCCAACATCACTAGTTGAGATCACCAGCACCCATCTTACGTTGCATAGTGTTGGTAAAGCTCTGCTTTCCTTGCCTCAGCTTCCTGACAGATTGGCAGAATCTTTTTGGAGCCAATCAGGCCAGGGTTGCAGCTTGTGTAGCCCGCCGATACCACTCAGTTGCCTCTGGAGTCCTATCGGCTAAAGATGTTCAAGAAAACCCCTTCAGCTTGAATGCCTTCCTCGCTTAGGGAGTCCACTGCCAGGTTTGACGATGGCCGTCATGTGGCACCAAAATCCTTCCAGTGACCTTGACAATGAAGGTGTGGACCATGGCACACTTGGACTCAATATCTCCCTCCTCAGCTGGAATGGGGAAAGGTGGAAGTTGAAAATCTTTGCAACCATCTATCCAGTCCCTCTCAATGAGATGGATTCCAAAATTCATGCTGTGTGTTAAGGTGAGGCACAGACTATATCTAGTCGGTACCTCTCAACGTCACACACAATCTCAGTCTCCTTCCAACCACAGAGGTGGCATTACATGTTCCAAGAGCCAACTTTAGCAAACTAAGGTTAGTGTATCAAAAGCCAAGGCCCCTGCCTTCGGCTGCCACCCATAGCACATAAGACCCAACCTATATGGCCTCTCCTGCAAAAATGTAGTTTTAACACTGGGGCCTAATAGTACACCTTTATAATTGGGCCATACCCATCAGCGAACTTCTAAATGATTTAGAAAATGTTTGGGAGAAAATGTTTGGTCACGTGAGACAAAACTCTAGCTCTTTGGCATCACCTCAACCGACTGTGTTTAAAAGAAGGAAAATGCTGAGTATGACCGAAAGAACATTATCCCCACAGTAAAGCAAGGAGGTGGTAACAAAATAGTTTGAAGCTATTATAATAAGTGTACAGGACAACTTTATTGCATTGATGGCCAATGGATGGGGCCCATGTACTGTAAAATCCTGGCTCAGAACGTTCTTCCTTCAGCCAGAACACTGAAGTGGATGGGGCTTGAAGCAGGACGATGACCTAAAACTCACCAAGGCAACAAAGAAGATCCTAAAAAAAGAAGCAAATTAAGAGTAAATGAGCAGCCTCGTCAGTCTCTACTCATCAGTCCTGTTGAAAATCTGTGGAGGGAGCTGAAGCTTTAAGTTACCAAGCATCAGCCAATAAACCTAAAAGATTTAGAGAGTTTCTGTAAAGAGGAGTGGGACACAACCTGCTTGAGATGCGTTCCAACCTGGAGAAACAACAACAAAGATTTTCCCACCAGGTAATGATTTAGGCTTTAATTCAAGATCAAGTACTCATTTTACTCAATGACATGTAAATTAATCTGTAACTTTTATGTAAAGTGTTTTCTTTTCTGAAATTTTAGTGGATATTCAGTCTCTCTCCATTAGTAAAACATACAATAAAATAGAGATTAGGGTTTGTGGGCAAACTTACAAAATCAGAATGGGAATTAAATAATTATTTTCCTAACAGTTTGAAAGAAAACATCCTATGTGTAGAAAACTGTTTAATGTGAGATCCTTACCTGCAGCAGGATGCTGACGGCACAGGCCATGCCGACCTGGCCCACTCCGACCACGGTCACCTTGTTTCTGGGAGGCTCTGGGGCGGGGCTGGCCACGGCGGTGATGAGGTTCTGCTGCACTGACATGATGAATGCTGTAGAGATCAGAGGGGAAAAAAACCAATGAGTCAACATGTTGAAATCACAAAGAACAGCTAAGCATACACAAAGAGCTGGCAATAACCATAAACCACTGAGCTACCACAGCCCTCTGTGTGGAGCAGAGAGCTGCCATCTAGGGTGCCCGGGGGAGCAGATGGTGGGGGTTAAGGACCTTGCTCATAGGCCCAGAGTAGGACAAACGAGGGTGGAGACAGGTGTGGGTGCTTCACCTTTCCACCCACCTTTTGATGTTGTCGAAGTGGCAATCTTCCGATCACGCTCGCCTTCTCTAACCTCTGCACCACCACTGAACCGCTCATGTTCATCAGTGTTCTAACATTTTTGACATCCTACAGTGTGTCAAAGGCTGAAATTTTAACCTACTTAATGTAAAGGTGCTGGTCATAAAATTTGACTACCATGAAAAAGTTGAATTATTTCAGTAATTCCAATCAAAAAGTGAAACTTGTATATTATATTCTTTCATTACACATAAACTGATATATTTAAAATGTTTATTTCTTTTAATGTTGATGATTACAACTGACAACTAACGAAACCCCAAATTCAGTATCTCATAAAATTAGAATATTGTGAAAAGGTTCAATATTGAAGACACCTGGTGCCACACTCTAATCAGATAATCAACTCAAAACACCTGCAAAGGCCTTTAAATGGTCTCAGTCTAGTTCTGTTGGCTACACAATCATGGGGAAGACTGCTGACTTAGTTGTCCAAAAGACGACCACTGACACCTTGCACAAGGAGGGCAAGACACAAAAGGTCATTGCTAAAGAGGCTGGCTGTTCACAGAGCTCTGTGTTCAAGCACATTAATAGAGAGGCAAAGGGAAGGAAACGATGTGGTAGAAAAAAATGTACAAGCAATAGAGATTCAAAAAGCGTTCAATACAAAAACAACTGGACTTTATTTGTAACTGAAGACGTTTGACTCCGCATCCGAGGAGCTTTCTCAATTCAAAGAGCAGTGAGTGAGAAATTCAGGTTATAAGGCTGAGTGAGATAAGACACACACACATATGTAGATTGACAATTCACACCTAAACACCTTAACAGTAGGGGCCCCCCAAAAGTCTTTGTTACTCTAATTCACAGACGAGGCCCCTCTGTTCCCATCAAGTGTGAAAAATTTCTGGGAATCTGTCTTAAAGTTACATTATATGTTTTTGAAAGTGGAAATCTGAGGCCTCCTCCTCTGTTAAGAGACAGCTTTTCTCTTTTTACATAAATTGCTTCCTTCACCCCCCTCTCAAACCATCTGTGTTCTCGGTCCAAAATGTGCACATTTTGGTCCTCAAATGAGTGTCCCTTATCTGTGAGGTGGAGGTGAACAGCTGAGTCTTGTCTTGAGGAGGTGGCTCTCCTGTGTTGAGCCATGCGTCTGTGAAGGGGCTGTTTAGTTTCTCCAATGTAGAGGTCTGGACAGTCCTCGCTGCACTGGACCGCATACACTACACCACTCTGTTTGTGTATGGGTGTTTTGTCCTTAGGGTGGACCAGCCTCTGTCTGAGAGTCCTGCTGGGTTTGAAATGTACTGGGATGTTGTGCTTGTTGAAGAGCCTTCTGAATTTCTCTGATACTCCAGCAACATAAGGGATGACAATGTTTTTACATCTGTTGTTCTCCTTTTTCTGTTTATTAGTGTGTTTTGTAGATTTCCTCGCTGACTTGACAAAAGCCCAGGTAGGATATCCACATGTTTGAAGAGCTTCTTGGATGTGTTTCTGTTCCTTTTCCTTCCCTTCTGTCTTTGTGGGGACATGTTCGGCCCGATGCTGTAGAGTTCTGAGGACAGAGAGTTTGTGTTCCAGTGGATGGTGGGAGTCAAACAGAAGATACTGGTCTGTGTGGGTTGGTTTTCTGTAAACTTCAATGTTGAGGCTGTCCTCCCTTTCCATCTGAACCAAACAGTCCAAAAAAAGGCAGTTTGTTGTCGTTTGCATCCTCTCTGGTGAACTTGATGTTGTTATCGACCGAGTTAATGTGTCTGGTGAACGTTTCTATTTCCTTGGCTTGGATTTTGACCCAGGTGTCATCCACATATTTTGTATTGAGCGCTTTTTGAATTCATCATGTCCTGGATGACTGAGAATCTTCACCAGCATAAGCAATAGAGATAACCACACCCTGGAGAGGATGGTGAAACAAAACCCATTCCAAAATGTGGGGGAGATTTACAAAGAGTGGACTGCAGTGGGCTTTAGAATCTGTCCCTTTCGCCTAATTCTCTCTCCGTTTCAGTGTAAAAGTCACAATAACATTTTTGGCTGCTCCTCCCTTCTTCAGGAGTTGGTTGCCACAGTGAGCTACCTCGCACAACAGATATGGTAAGTGTTTTACACCAGAGGTTCTTCCTGATGCAAGCGGTACTCAAACACAGAAACTCAGGATTACAAGACTGAGGCAACTAACCACTGATCCACCGCATTATGAAAAAGTCATAATGTGATACCTTCAAATTTGGGACATGCATTCAGCAAACCTCCACAAGATTGTAGTGGAAGTCCACTTATTTTGAAGAAATGTACCATAACTTCTGAGCCATTTAATAATAATAATGCATTTTATTTGTCAGCGCCTTTCAAAACACCCAAGGACACTTCACAGCACTAAAAACACAGTACTAAACAATATAAAATAACTATTAAAAACACTAAACCAAAAAGAAAATAACATTTAAAAATAACAGTTAAAGTAAAAAGGCTAGCTTGAACAGATGAGTTTTGAGTTTTGATTTGAAGGTCAGAAGGCAGTCAATGTTACGGATGTCCGGGGGAAGAGCATTCCAGAGCTGGGGAGCAGAGTGAGAAAAGGCTCTGTGTCCCATGGTGCTGAGGCGGACAAGAGGCACGTTAAGGTGGATGGAAGTGGAAGAACGAAGGGAGCGTGAATGGGTGGTAATGTGCAGGAGATCTAACAGGTAAGGAGGGGCGAGGTTGTGGATAGCTTTGAAAGTGAACAACAAGATTTTAAATTGAATTCTGAATGTGACTGGAAGCCAGTGAAGTTGCTGTAAAACTGGGGTGATGTGGTTAAATGAGGGGGTTTTGGTGACGATGCGGGCAGCTGAATTTTGAACCATTTGAAGCTTACGGATTAATTTGTGAGGCAGACCAAAGAGGAGAGAGTTACAGTAATCGATTCGAGAAATGACCAGACTGTGGACCAGGATGGAAGCAGAGTGTGGAGAGAGGGATGGACGGAGACGGTTGATATTTCGAAGGTGGAAGTATGCAGACCGGGTAATACTATTGATGTGAGAGTGGAAAGAGAGAGTGCTGTCAAGAATGACACCCAGACTCTTGATGTGAGGGGAGGGAGAAACTAAGGAGTTGTCGATGGTGAGTGAGAAACTAGTGTTAACTTTAGATAAGGTGGATTTAGTGCCAATGAGTAGAAACTCAGTTTTATCGTTGTTTAATTTCAGGAAGTTAGACGTGATTTGTCAACCGAGTTGCTCTTATGGAAAGACCATAAGGTCTGTTATCAGTAGGGTATGCTAAAATCACATTTCGGTTCGGCTCAGTTTCAAGGAGGGCGCAGTTCGGTACAAAAAAAGTCAAAATGAAGACTTACAAAATGTTTATTTTGAAAATATGCCAAGTAAACAACATGTTTGTATAAAATAAATAAAAGCGACCCATCTGGATGATATTTTAAATAAACGGCACTCTTTACAATAAATAAACTATACTAACAACAATAAAAATCTTAATAAATACAATAACAGTCAGAACCAGAACAATAAGCAGCAACAGACTGTTTACAATCTAACTAGTCAAGTTTTAAGTTTTTGGCCAAAAAGACCAACTTGTCCACATTTTCTACCAAAAGCTCAGATCTAGTTGCAGTGAATATCTCCAGCAGTGGAGAACACCTCTCACTAACAACAGTAGCAGGAATAAAGAGGTAGAGCTTTGCTAATTTTGCAGTGTGGCTGTGTTTGGCCTCATTACTCACAACCTCTTGGACCTGCTCCCACAGGTGGGACAGGTCCCTGGAAAAGTTCAGAGTTCACTCATCACAGACTTCTTAACTGGAGGTGATCTTTGGTGGATTTCCCTGAACAGGAAGACTCAGCTGCTATTTCTGTCCCAGACTGGAAATAAAACACAAAGAGGTAAAAAAAAAAAAAAAAAAGAGTTAATAAGATTATAATTTTAAATGTAAAAAAGTTAATTAGATAATAATAAAAGAACAATACCTCTTCTTGAATGGTTGTTATGAGGTGGTTGAATCTCTCGTTCATCATCATCATCATCATCATCATCAGGGCTTCAATATGGACTCCAGGGCTTGTTGACAATCAGTTTTAACTTTTTCATAAAGTACAACTTTTTGGCTGAAGTATTGACGTGATGGGATGTTGTAGCGGGGCTCAAGTACTTTAAAGTTGGCACATCAACAACATTCGGACGTAGATCCAGAGCTTTCAAAACTCCTACAGCTTGTTTTATTGCTTTGAACCGATCTGAATTACCTGATAAAAGGTTGTTTAAATGCTGCTATCGGTGTTTGCAACAAGCTGCTAGAAGAGACGTTCACGGTCGGATGATGTTGTTTCAAGTTGTTAACAAGTTAGACGTGTTGCTGCTGCAGATCCACTCTCCGTGAAACAACGTCGACACACAGCTTTGGATTTGTTCACTTGTCTTTTAAGAAAGCCATAATGTTCCCAAACAGGAGACCGCAACAACATGCTAGGCTGCTAATGCTACATGTGCTTAAGATAATAGCGCCGTGCTGAAACACGCTTAGGAACTTTAGTTCCGCGGCGCATAATTTCTCATTAATAAAATTTAATGAGTGAAAAAATAACCGAAACAGTACACACGTGGACCGAACCGAACCGGTTCAATACACCAGGCGGCTGTGGCTGAGTGGTTAGAGCAGTCGTCCTCCAATGCAGGAGTTGGGGGTTTGAATCCACCAGCAGTCACATGCTGAAGTGTCTCTGGGCAAGACACTGAACCCCTCATAGCCTCTGGCTTACATCCAAAAAAAGGTTGTAAAAACAAAAACTGGACTTCTATTTTGTAGCACCACACCATCAATGACTGTGGAAACTTCACTCTGGACTTCCAACATGGATTCTGGACCTCTCCACTCTTGCTCCAGACTCTGAGACGTTGATTTACAAAGGACATGAAGATTTACCTTCATCTGAAAAGAGGACATTGGACCACTGTGAGACAGTCCAGTTCTTTGTGTCCTCAGCAGGTAAGATGCTTCTGACGTTGCCTCTGGTTCTGGAGTGGCTGGACTTGAGGAATGAGACAATTGTAGCTCACCAGTTTACAATATTCTAATGTTCTGAGACTGAATTTAAGCTTTTCATAATTTCTAAGCTATAATTAAGAAATAAAGGCTTGAAATATTTCACTCTGTGCAATGAACCTACCATATGCATTATATGGGTTTTCACTTTCTGAAACGATTGACAAAAAGTATTGAACTTTTTCACGATACTCAAATTGTTTTAAATGCACGTGTATACTCCTATCCAGATTACGACCTTTTTACCCCCCAAGGAAAGCCTTGCATATTTCAGCAAGACAATGCTAAACTGCATACTGCAACATTACACACACAACATGGCTTCAAAGTAGCACATGCATAGTTCTGACCTTGAACCCTGATGGGTTTGGTTCAAAACTCACTTTTGTAACTGGGAAAAATGACGGAATCTGTTCTGGGTGCACATGTTGCACAATGACAGCTAGGATGGGCAGCAGCAATCCAGAAAGGAGAAGATGGTTCCGTTGTACAAGAGTTGGAGTGCTTCACTGGCCTGTCTGCAGTCCAGACCTTTCACCAACTGAGACATCATGAAACAAATCCCCATCAGAGACTACAGGTGAACAGCTGAATCCTGCACTCATTAAGACGCCAGCTTGTGCTGACTCTTCTAGTGATTTATTCATAAGCACAGCAGGAGTAATGTCAAATGAGCACGGGTTGTACAAAGCAGGAATAGCTGCTAGATGGTTTTGAGTTTGGAGATCAAGTAGGTATCTCTGCAGACAAATTTGGAAGGCGTATCCGGGGGGGGGGGGGGGGGGGCACATCTGATTGGATGATAGAAAAATGGGCGTGTCTGGAGGGCCCAGCAGCAAACTGGTTGATCCACTCTGAGAAGGTGCTATTTATAAGACTGAACTGATACAGCACCTCAGACGGAGGAAGTGTTTCAGGTGAAAGACAAAACGTTTCTAATTTTTTGTTGTTGTTGTTTTGTTTTTTGAATGTCCAGAGGACCAGATGTAACTTTTTAGAATGTGAAAATAGTTACAATCAATTCATAAAGAAAGAAAAATAAAGTAACCAAAATATTAACAATACTTAAACTGGCTTTGGGACAAAGGATGTTTCCTTTAACTTCACATTTTCTTGTTCAATCTTTTAAATCAGTCACTGCAGATGAGTGTCAGTTTCTGTAAGATTTCTGCAACTGGAGCAGGTATTTCTGTTTACTGGTTAACTTCCAGCTGTCTCATATTTTAAGGGTCAATCCTACTCCAAGTTTCAGCTCCTGAGCTGATGTAACTTACCTAAAGCGCCAGTTAGCCAATCAGTGTTTGCCCTCTACAAACGCCTATTCTCTAGAAACACCCACTTTTGGTCTGCAGAGAACCCCTTCTCTTGGAGGTGGCTGGACAGAGGTGTGGTCAAATATCTGGAGAAAATATGAACGACTACAGAGAGTGTCCTGTCCACACTGTGCAGCTCTCACTCAGACGAACACCCTGAAAACTGGTAGAAAACACTTTAACAGGAAAAACAAACAAACTGTAGTGTAGTTATAATTATGGGCTCTATAAGGTGGAGGGGAGTGGTGGTGCAGAGTTTTGAGAAGGTGGGCCTGTGATCGGAAAGTCGCCGGTTCAACTCCCTGGACTGACAACATCAAAATGTGGGTGGAAAAGGTGAAGCACCCACACCTGCCTTGACCCTGGGCCCTTGAGCAAGGTCCTTAACCCCCTGAGCACATCTAAACTGAAAACCTGTGACCTTTGATCCAGAGGCCTTATGTCAGGATAGACATCTGAAGGTCAAACCAACAGAGACCAACCTGTCTGTCCAGAGGACACCTGTCCAGCTTCTTGTTTGGGCCTGCAGGACTCAATGACCAGCTCGGTTTCATGTTTCAGAACCGCACTCTGGGTCTTTTAAAAACCTGATTAATAACTAAAGGACACTGATGACCCACAGAACAACGTGTCAGAACCGGGCCTGCGTCCTTGTGTTGACCTTCATCCTGAGGAAGAGGAGGGTTCAGTTTTGACAAGATGGAGGCTTCACAACCCGGAACTGTCGAACCGGAACACAGCTTTCCCACAGCCACACTTAAACCTCGGTTCAGTCAGATCTACAATAAATATTTTGTGTTTAATATAAAAGTTCTTGAACCATCAAGAAATAAAAACGATTCAGATCCGTTGACTTTTAGGCGGGAAAAAATACAAGCAGCGGCCAGAACGGGTCCAAAGTGCCTGAACAACAAGTCTGCCCGGTTCGGTTCGAGCTCGGAGCAGACATGGCTGCTGCTGTGCTCAGCACGCAGGCTCGACCCAGGATGGACGGAACCGAGGAACAAGTGCAAAAACAAACAGGAAGAACCGAGACGAGCACTTACAGTTTACAAGAAGGTTTAAGATCCGTGGGGTGGTCCTGCTGAAAGGTGTCTGTCCGTGCGAGCACAACACGAAGGGTGAGAGGAGGAGGAGGAGGAGGAGGAGGAGGAGGAGGATGTATCCGGGGCTGGGCTCACGCGAGGAGGAGACTAAACAAGATGTCAGCCAGGCTCCCTGAAGGTGCACTCTCCACCTGTCAGAAAGTTACATTTTATTTAAGCTTTGCCATAATTATTTATTGCAGATCCAAAAGATGATAATGCTTTTTGTATTTGTGTCTGTTAGCAAAATATCTTGTGAACCACAAGGCGGACGATAAGACTGAGTCAGGTCCTCTCTCCTGTTGAAACGTTTTGTCTTTTATCCAAAAATCTTCTTCAGTCTGAGGAGCTACAACAAACTCAGTCTTTTAAATAACGCCCTCTTATAGTGGATCAACCAGTTTGTTGTGGACATCCAGAACTAGCTGTTCACATGTTAGAGGAGGACCATCAGCCTAACAATTGATCGTTAGTGCCCTGATGGCCACTTGCTATTAGAGCTGTCATTTCTTGTTGGCCCAGGACAGAGAATGTCATAATAAACTGTGGCCCATAATAAACAAAGCTCGCAGTGAGGGTAAGCCAGCTTATTTCGTTGGAGGTCGTGGATTTGTCAACGGAGCAGAAGTCTTCCTTCCTTCATAGACACTCACCTAAACCTTAAAAATGACCTTTTTGTGAATTCATTTACAGGATGAACCTGGTCTATATTACGACTACGCATTTAGTTTCCTTTTAATAATCTGTATTTACCCTTGGTTATTGTATTATTTTGTACAAATATCTTACCTTGTTTTATTTAGAAGTTTCTAAATTACTACTGTTAAATCAAAATAGATATTTACCGGTAGTGCTATATTTTTGGTAGACTTGCTTAGTCAAGTTATTTACCGCTTTATTACTCAAACCGCGCAGGACTCCGTCCCCTTTTCTTGTGAATACACTCTTAGCTTTAAAAGTTTATAACTTGTTGCTTTTGTTAATCTTTTCTAGTAACTTTGTCTTTTTCATTCGTTTCTCTTAACGCCAGGGGGTTAAGACAAGCTTGTAGCGCAAAGCGTTATTTTTATTTGCCAAACAACTTAAAACCGATTTTTGTTTTTTTCAAGAAAGTCATTCCACATCTGCTGACAGTAATTTCTGGAAATCACTATGGGGAGATAAAGTCTGGTTATCTCATGGATCTGAGCGCTCCGCTGAGGTTGCTACATTTAAAAATAATTTCTTTAGAACTATATTACACTCTGACTGTGACACCCTAGGACACTACATCTGCTCAGTAATTGGACACCATAACAATACATTTATTGCAGTTAATATATATGGTTACAATAATAAAACTGAAAACGACAAACTATTTGACTCTCTAGATGAAAGAATTACATTCTGGCTTTCCAAATACCCAGACTCAATTCTTTTAATTGGCGGGGACTTTAACATTGCATTAGATAATACAACCATAGATGGCCTCCAAGGCAGCAGATCTCATACAGTGCAAACTTAAAACATTTTATGGAGAAATTTAATGTTATGGATGTTTGGAGAGAAAAATTTCCAGAAGACAAAAGCTTTACCTGGAGTAATAAAATGGGATCCACACAATCTCGTATTGATTTCTGGCTTGTATCTAACTATATTAACAAAGACAGCATTATTGTTAAAATGCATGCCACCACTCTTACAGATCATAGAGCTATTTACATAAGTATCCAAATTGATGCTCCTGATAATATACCTTACAAATGTTCTTATTGGAAATTAAATAATTCCTTGGAAATGGTTAAAGTTCATATAAATAAATTAATTTTATATTATTGGAATAAGGGTAACAAAGAGAGGTCCTTTTGCAGTAATTGGGAACTTTTCAAATTTGAAACTTGCAAATTCTTAAGACAATATGGGAGTCGAATCTCTAAACTGAGGAAAGCTGAAGAGGAAGAAGTAATAAGTAAAATTACCTCTTATTACAAGAAATCACCAGAAGAAATCTTGGAGGAAGATAAGTTAAATTTAATAGAACTTCAAAACAAACTGGACAACTTATATCAACAAAAGGCTGAAGACGCCTTTATTAGATCCAGGAAACGATGGCTAGAGGAGGGAGAGCAAGATTCTGCTTACTTTTTCAGGCTTGAAAAACAGATCAAAAACAAACTATTTATCAACTAACTAATTAATATCCTGATGCATGCTCAATAATCCAGGTAGAAAAATCTAAAAAAGTTAAGTCTGGTCCTCTGGACATTCAAAAAAACAAAAAGCAAAACAACAAAAAATGTAGAAACGTTTCGTCTCTCGTCCGAGAGACTTCTTCAGTCTGAAGTGCTGTATTCAGCTCAGTCTCTTAAATAGCACCTTCTCAGAGTGGATCAACTAGTTTTGCTGCTGACAACCAAAACCAGCTGATCACATGCTCAAGAAGGACCATCAGCCTAACAATGGATCATTAGCACACTGATAGCTGTTTACTGTTCACAGAGGGCTGAGTGATACTAGCAATCACAGCATTGTAAGAGGGGGACAATTGAACACGTAGGCCTCCACCCCTGTTTAACGATGGACAGTTTCTTTTCACAAAGATGGCCTCCTTTACTCCTCTCTCAAACCATCGTTCCTCTCTATCCAGGATGTGAACATCTTCATCCCTGAAAGAGTGACCGCTGGCCTGGAGATGAGTGTAGACCGCAGAGTCCTGGCCTGATGATGTTGATCTTCTGTGCTGGGCCATCCTTTTGGCCAGTGGCTGTTTTGTTTCCCCGATGTAAGACTGATCACAGCCCTCCTGACACTGAACAGCATACACAACATTACTCTGTTTGTGCTGGGGGACTGGATCTTTGGGATGAACCAGTCTTTGCCTTAATGTATTTTGGGGTTTAAAAGCCACTGGGACGTTATGTTTAGAAAATAAACATCTCAGTTTCTCTGATACTCCCTCAACATATGGAATGACCACTGGTCTGGGTTCCTCCTTTTCACCTGTTGGCTGACTGGAGTCCTGTTTGGGTTTCTTCTCTGCTTTTAGGAAGGCCCAGTTAGGATATCCACATTGCTCTAGAGCCTGTCTTGTGTGGGATTTCTCCTTCTGCCTGGCTCCTGAGCTAGTGGGGACGCTGTCTGCTCTGTGATACAGAGTCCTGATTACTCCTAACTTGTGCTCCAAAGGGTGATGGGAGTCAAACTGCAAATACTGGTCTGTGTGGATGGGTTTGCGGTACACCTCAGTTTGCAAATGTCCTCTATCAAAGACTGAGACCTCACAGTCCAAGAAAGCCAACTTGCCATGTTTTACATCTTCTCGTGTGAACTTGATGTATTTATCCACAGAGTTGATGTGGTCAGTAAAATGTTGGACTTCCTGAGATTTAATTTTAACCCAGGTGTCGTCAACATACCTGAACCAATGACTTGGTGGTGTCCCTGAAAAGGATGTCAAGGCTCTCTTTTCTACCTCCTCCATGTACAGGTTGGCAACAATAGGAGAAACTGGTGACCCCATAGCACACCCAAGTTTCTGCCTATAATATTGCTCCCCATATGTGAAGTAGGTTGACTGCAGGCACAGTTTCAAGAGTTGACACAGTTGTTCTGTGGAAAGCGTGGTCCTGCTGCTCAGAGTGGTGTCTGATTTTAATTTTAAACTGACCACCTCTACCGCATCATCAACAGGAGTGTATGTAAAGAGTGATGTGACATCAAAAGAGACCATTGTTTCATCAGTCTCCATGATGACATCCCTCACCTTGTCCACAAAGTCCATGGTGTTCTGTATGTGGTGTTCTGAGCTGCCAACTAAAGGGATGAGTACAGACGCCAGATATTTGGAAACATTGTAAGTGACAGAGTTAATCATGCTAACGATTGGTCTTAAATGTACACCTTGTTTGTGGATTTTAGGTAAACCATACAGACTAGGTGTGGCCTCTCCTGGGTACAGTCTGTGGTACAGAAAACGGTCAATAGCCTTGTCCTGCTCCAAATTTTTCAGGCAATCTATCAATTTCTTCTTGTAACCACTTCCTGGATCTCTTTTCAGAGGTTCATAAGTGGTTACGTCACTAAGGAGTGTCATAACTTTCTCATGATAGTCTTTCTGGTTCAAAATCACTGTGCACCTTCCTTTGTCTGCTGGGAGAATGATGATGTTTTTGTCCTTGCTAAGAGTGGTGAGTGTGTCCCTCTCCTCTCTACTGATGTTGGAAGGTGGTGGTTTGGCATTGCTGAGGCAGGCTGAAACTTTGATTCTGAGCTGTTCTGCTTCAGCCTCTTTAATTTTGTTGTTGCGGATGGCTGACTCAGTAGCTGTGATCATCTCTACCAGAGGAATTCTACTTGGTGCAACCGCAAAGTTTAGTCCCCTGGCAAGAATCTCTGTCTCCGGCTGGGTGAGCTGTCTGTCAGATAAATTCTTCACCCACTTTTCTGTCTCCCTGACATTTAATTGACTACTGGAGTGTTGTCCTACACTGAATGTGTTGTTATTGGAATAGTGATGGTGTTGATTAGTTATTAGTAAGTTAAACTTGTTTTGTTGTCGAGTCTTGGACTTGACATGCTGTGCTAAGCGTGCCTGATCTGTACAGTCCAACACTTGCTGAAGTGTGGTCTGATCTAGACACATAGTTAGTTTCTGTTTAATGTGCTCTTCTTTGGCCTTCAAGGCCTCAATTGTAAAATTGGTCCGTCTCACCTGTTTGTTCAGCAGCTGGGTCTGTGCCTTGTGAAGGATCTTGCTTGCCCGGTGCCCGCTGACCGAAGATTTTAGTTCCAGGCTCTTGGGAAAGATGCCACTTTGTCGACATCTGAGGTTGAATCGCAGTATAATCACAGAGCAGACAGCGTCCCCACTAGCTCAGGAGCCAGGCAGAAGGAGAAATCCCCCACAAGACCGGCTCTAGAGCAATGTGGATATCCTAACTGGGCCTTCCTAAAAGCAGAGAAGAAACCCAAACAGGACTCCAGTCAGCCAACAGGTGAATAGGAGGAACCCAGGCCCAGACCAGTGGTCATTCCATATGTTGAAGGAGTATCAGAGAAACTGAGACGTTTATTTTCTAAACATAACGTCCCAGTGGCTTTTAAACCCCAAAATACATTACGGCAAAGACTGGTTCATCCCAAAGATCCAGTCCCCCGGCACAAACAGAGTAATGTTGTGTATGCTGTTCAGTGTCAGGAGGGCTGTGATCAGTCTTACATCGGGGAAACAAAACATCCACTGGCCAAAAGGATGGCCCAGCACAGAAGATCAACATCATCAGGCCAGGACTCTGCGGTCTACACTCATCTCCAGGCCAGCGGTCACTCTTTCAGGGATGAAGATGTTCACATCCTGGATAGAGAGGAACGATGGTTTGAGAGAGGAGTAAAGGAGGCCATCTTTGTGAAAAGAAACCGTCCATCGTTAAACAGGGTTGGAGGCCTACGTGTTCAACTGTCCCCCTCTTACAATGCTGTGATTGGTAGTATCACTCAGCCCTCTGTGAACAGTAAACAGCCATCAGTGTGCTAACGATCCATTGTTAGGCTGATAGTCCTTCTTGAGCATGTGATCAGCTGGTTTTGGTTGTCAGCAGCAAAACTGGTTGATCCACTCTGAGAAGGTGCTATTTAAGAGACTGAGCTGAATACAGCACTTCAGACTGAAGAAGTCTCTCGGACGAGAGACGAAACGTTTCTACATTTTTTTGTTTTTTTTGCTTTGTTTTGTTTTTTTGAATGTCCAGAGGACCAGATTGAACTTTTTTAGATAACTAATTAATGACACTATCGCTAACAATCCTAAACAAATTTCAACCTTTTGTGCCAAATTTTATGTTAATTTATTCAGCTCAAAATATAAGGAAGAGATTTCAATAATATTTCTTAACAATATTCAAAACTTAAAAACTATCAATGTGGATGATAGAGACTATTGTGACTGCCCTTTTACAGTGGAGGAAATCTCTAAATGCATTACTGCACTTAAGGCTAATAAATCTCCCGGCACAGACGGTTTATCTGCAGAGTTTTATCAATCATTCGTGACATTGCTGCTGACCATCAGATGTTAAACTGTCCATCCGGATGCTTTGCTGATCCACTCAACTCCAGCTCGCTCCAGGTGCCTGGGCCTGGTACGCGCAGCCGTGCGCGCGCCCGCGGTGGTTTCTGCCGTCTCCAGTGGAACTTAACCAACTCCGGACCTTCTGCTGTATCATCTCCTGCCGACCATCTGCTGGATATTCGCCTGTCCGGGTGCTTCGCTGATCCTGCTGGGTCCTGCCTGATCGCCGTAGTCAAGTCTGGATCGCGCCATGCGCACGCGCACATCTGCGGTGTCTCTGGTCCTTGGAGGCGTGGTTTAAACTCCAAAAATCTGAAACAGTTGATCTGTGCTCCGAGCACAGCTTTACCTTCAGCAACTGGTCCTACAAAGATTGCTCTGCTGAATGTGAGGTCGCTGGCAAATAAATCATTCATCTTAAATGACTTTTTCTGCTCCAATGGACTGGACTTCATGTTTGTTACAGAGACCTGGTGAGTTAAGTGTTTTTTCTGAACTTTTGCAGGTGGATTGTTCCTTTTTTAATGTTTCAAGGACTTTTTGACTGGAACACTGCTAAATTACGACAGGGTCTTGATTCTGGGAGACTTTAATGTGCACGTTTGCTGTCCTGACAAGCCTTTGGTGCAGGAGTTTCTAAATCTGATACAATCTTTCAACCTTGTGCAAAATGTTGTTGGTCCAACTCATCAACAGGGCCATACACTTGATTTAGTTCTGACTCACGGTTTATCTGTGGTTAATCTGGAAATTGGGGATGCTATTGTTTCAGATCACAAACCCATTTCATTCCAAACCTCTGTTATTCATGAGTCTAAATCCCCCGCTCCAGCCAAGAGTTGTCGGATATTTAACTCTTCAACCGCTGCTCTTTTTTCCTCTGCATTCCTTACTGATGCTGCTTCAGTCCCTGAAACCTCTGCCTGTATTAGTACGCAGGAGCTGCTCAGTAGGCATGATGCGACCTGCTCTAAGATTTTAGACCTCGTGGCCCCACTAAAAATCAGGCGACCAAAGCGGGCACCACACCCCTGGTTGAACGCGACCACTCGAGCAGCCAAATGTCTATGCAGGAGAGCTGAACGCAAGTGGAAAAAGGACAAATTACAGGTTTCTTTTATTATGTTAAAAACATGTTTGAAAGACTATCAGAGCATTGTTAAATCTGAAAAGAACAAATACTTCTCCCAAATCAATGCTTCAAACAGTCATAATCCCCTTGTTCTTTTTAATACTGTAAATTCCATTTTAAACGTGCCTCGGTCTGCCAGCATGGAGGCCCCTGCTGACATCTGCAACAACTTTACCAGATACTTTGCTGATAAGGTAGAGTTGATTAGGTCATCCATCCCCTAGTCCACAACTGATCCCTCTGTCTTTGTCCCTTGCTCAGCTGTCTTCAAACAGTTTGAACCCATTTCACTCCCATTTCTAAACAAAGTCGTTGGCCAGATGAAACCCTCCGGTTCCCCCGCTGACCCCATTCCTGTGTCATTTTTCAAACAAGTTCTACCCACGATTGGACCCTCTGTTCTTACTATTATAAATAGTATTGTGACAAGTGTGGATCCTGATGTTTTCAAACATGCAGTAGTTCATCCGTTAATTAAGAAACCTGGACTTGACCCTTCGACTTGCTCAAATTTCAGACCAATCTCAAAACTTCCCTTCCTGTCCAAAATCCTGGAGAAAATAGTTTTCATTCAATTAAACAAGTTTTTGAATGAGAACAGAATCTTCGAGATTTTTCAATCTGGTTTTAAGCAACTCCACAGCACTGAAACAGCATTAGTAAGTGTTTGTAACGACATTATGAAATCAAACGATTCTGGTCAAATTGTGGTACTTGTGCTCCTGGACCTTACTGCTGCTTTTGATACTGTTGACCACAGTATCCTTATATCACGGCTGGAACAGTGGGTTGGGATCACAGGTGCTGCATTAGAATGGTTCCACTCATACCTGAGTGGCAGGAGTTTCTGTGTCAAGGTTGGGAATAATATATCCGCCTCGTTACCTCTTTCTTGTGGGGTCCCACAGGGTTTGATTCTTGGACCTCTTCTGTTCTCACTTTATTTGCTCCCACTGGGGTCCATCCTGAGTAAACATGGTCTTTCATTCCATTGCTATGCTGATGACTGCCAGATCTACCTCCCTGTGAAACCAGCAAGTGTTTGCTCCATTCACCCGCTGTTAAAATGTCTGGATGACATTAAGGCCTGGATGGTTTCAAATTTCTTGAGTTTTAACAATGACAAGACTGAAGTCATTGTTTTTAGCCCTAGCTCAACTGCCACCACTGATCCTGTCAACCTGGACTCTCTTCAGCCATATCTGAAGCAGTCTGGTAAAAATCTCGGGATGGTTTTAGACTCTGAATTCAAGTTTGACAAACAAATCAACTCTGTTCAGCAGAAAAGCTTCTTCCAACTCAGACAGGTAGCTAAGCTCAAGCCAGTGTTGTCCAGACCCAACCTTGAGAAACTAGTTCACGTCTTTGTCATGACAGGATTGGACTATTGCAACGCACTGTATGCTAAGGTCAGCCAGGCCTCCATTTCACGTCTTCAGCTCGTCCAGAATGCTGCTGCTCGGCTTTTAACCAGAACTCATAGGTCTGAACATATTACACCAGTTCTGTCCTCCCTTCACTGGCTCACTGTTCCTACTAGGATAGTTTTTAAAATTCTTCTGCTGACCTTCAAATGCCTAAATGGCCTCGCACCCCTTTACCTCTCTGAGCTTCTGGAACCTTACGTTCCCTCTCGGACCCTGAGATCATCCGATCAGCTGCTTTTGGCTGTTCCAAAAACAAGACTGAAGCTCAGAGGAGATCGGGCTTTTTCAGTCATGGGCCCCAAATTTTGGAACAATCTGCCCCCCATCATCAGGCAGGCCAACTCCATTCCTCACTTCAAATCCCTGCTTAAAACACATTTGTTCTCTCAGGCATTTCATACAGTGTAAATTGATCTAGTGTTTTTTAATCTGTGACCCTATGTTTTAAATGCTTTTTTAATTCTTCAGTTATTATTATTAGTGTATTACAGGTCCTTCTAAAAAAATTAGCATATTGTGATAAAGGTCATTATTTTCCATAATGTAATGATAAAAA
>NC_056519.1:27119466-27146619 GCF_014905685.2 Nematolebias whitei
ATATATATATATATATATATATATATATATATATCTTGAGTCTTGTGTCGTTTTGGGTCTCTTTACAAATAGGGATGGGGCTGATCCGATCCAGTATCGGTATCGGCCCCCGATACCAGCATAATTTACGTATCTGATTTTCCGATCCACCTGCCGATATTTCCGATCCTTGATGCATGTTGTCTTCAAACTATGGAATGGATTTCCTGAACGGCGGCGTGTCTCATGAGCCCAGAGTAATAAGACCCGCCTCACATTCAGGAAATCCAGTTCATAGTTTGCAGCCAGCTACAATGTGAGAGCTGAGTTAGCAGCACTGTGGCTAACAGCTAACCAACTTTTAATTGAAACATGTCCGCTGTGTGGAAGTATTTTACACTAAACACCACAAAACAAGACAGCAACATGCAATGTCTGCAGAGCCATAGTGTCACATTAAACCACATTAAAGTTAGTTTTACCATGGACATTCGATCTCCGTGGCTTCAGCGGGGCACTGTCCTTTGCTCAACCGAAAGAGGTGATTCGATACCGGCCAGCCGCGTCCAATCTGCCCCGCTCAGTCTGCCCGTCTCTGAGGAGGGACAGACTGAGCGCGGCTGCCCCAAATCAGGCTGCCTGCTTCGGATTGAACAAGAAGAAAACATCGCTGAAACCACGGAGCTCAAATGTTTACAGAGAAGTTGCTAAACATCATAATTAAAGACCAACCACTATCACTTGTAGAAATGAAGGATTTTGCAGCTTGATATTGCAGTCAATATAGTTTACCCTCCAGGAGATATTTATCAGTACAACAGTAGACAATCATAAAAAACATATGATTTGAAAATTATATATATTAAAAACATAAACAGCTACATTATAAAGTGATGTAAATTACTAAAAACAGGAACATGTCTGTTGGTTTATGCCATGAACTTAGCAGATGTTTGAAGCCATTTAACATTTAATTTAATTAATTTATTCATTCATTTAAACGAAACAATTTTTTTTTAAAAATCATCAAAAAGAAAACATTGAATGAAAAGAATGCAGAAAGAAGAAAAAATTCTTATATCTGCCCCTTATAAAATATAAAACAACTTTAAACAATCACTTAAATAAATCACTTTAATATCCACTTTAAAGCTAGGAATAAAAAGAAACATGTTTTGTGTTAGCAGAATGTAATTCTAACTTTAAAACTTATCCAACATTAATAAAACTTACCTCAACTCAGAGGAGCTGAGTTGGACAAGAAAAGAGCTGGCTGCTGGTATTAAGAAGGCCAAGGCCACATATGCACAGAGGATCGAGGGTCAATTCATCTCACAAGACCCTCGGAGCATGTGGAGGGGCATTAAGTGCATAACAGATTATAAAGAAAGAAGCGAACAATGCCCCAAAGACCCATCTCTGCCTGATGCCCTCAACAAGTTCTATGCACGTTTTGAAGACCAGAACAGACCACCCAGCACCAGACTCACCTCACCACCGAATGAAGAGCATCTCAGCGTGACCTCAGCCAAAGGAAGTAGTACTTTCAGGAGGATTAATCCGCACAAAGCAACTGGCCCAGATGACATCCCCAGAAAAGTGTTGAAGGAATGTGCCGATCATCTCTGCAAGGTGCTGGCAGACATCTTTAACACCTCACTTACCCTGGAGACAGTTCCCACCTGCCTGAAGACTGCCACCATCATCCCAGTCCCAAAAAGTTCTACAGTGACTGGTCTGAATGACTATCGGCCAGTGGCCCTCACCCCGATAGTTGCTAAATGCTTCGAAAAACTGGTCATGACTCACATCAAAACAACCATCAACATAAACGAGGACCCTCATCAGTATGCATACCGCGAGAACCGATCAACAGAGGATTCCATCTCCTCTGTGGTCCACACTGTGCTCAACCACCTGGAGCAGAAAAATTCTTACGTCCGTATGCTCTTTGTGGACTTCACATCTGCCTTCAACACCATGATTCCCCAAACCCTGATGGACAAACTATCCACACTAGGACTAAGCGCCTCGATTTGCAACTGGGTACTAGACTTCATATCAAACAGACCACAGTCAGTGAGGATCCACAACTTTTCTTCCTCCACCATAACCCTCAGTACTGGCTCCCCTCAAGGATGTGTGTTGAACCCCCTCCTGTTTACTCTGCTCATGTATGACTGTGCACCGACCCATCCAGACTGTCACATTGTAAAGTTTACAGATGATACAGTGGTGGTGGGATGCATCACAAACAATGATGAGTCCAGCTACAGGCAAGAGGTGAAACACCTGGAGAGCTGGTGCAAAGAAAATAACCTTCACATCAATGTGAAGAAGACAAAGGAGATGATTGTGGACTTCAGAAGGAACAAACACACCTACAAAACCCCCACCCCCCCCACCCCCCACCCCACCCCCATAAGAGTATCTGCAGTGGAAGTGGTCTCCAGCTACAAGTACTTGGGTGTACACATGAATGACAACCTCAGCTGGAGCAACAACACCACCAGCCTGATCAAGAAAGCTCATCAGAGACTACTTCCTCAGACGGCTGAGACGAGCTGGTCTGGGAAGCTCAGTCCTCACCTCTTTCTACAGGTGTGCAGTGGAGAGCATCCTGTGCTCCAGCATCAACGTGTGGCATGGAGGCTGCACAGCTGCAGAAAGAAAAGCTTTGCAGAGAGTGGTGAAGGCTGCACAGAAGTCTGTCGGAGTCAGCCTCCCCACCATCACAGATGCAGGAAGAGGGCTACCTGCATCATGAAGGACCTCACTCACCCAGCACACACACTTTTTGCCCCACTCCCCTCAGGAAGGAGATTGAGAAGCATTAAGTGTAGAGCCACTAGACTGAGGAACAGCTTCTACCCTGGGGCTGTTAGACTCATGAATCTCTAACCAGAATAATCACTGTGAAAATCACATGTTGCTGCTGATCTTTTTCAATGTTGATGTGTTCATGCGTGCACATCTGCTCACACAGACTCATGTTCATGTTTGTGCTGATGTTCAATGTTTTATGTTATGAATGCTTAGTGTATATTTAGTTCATGTTTTTCTTAGTTCATATCTTAGATGTTATTACTGTTTTTCTTATACATTTTATTGTTGGATGTAACTGGGACCCTGTGTACATAATTTCGCTCCACCACATGTACCACATGAGGTGCGAATGACAATAAAGAATCTCTGACTCTCTGACTCTGACTCAAGTTGCCTTTTTGGACATGCATGCATATATTTGTACAAACTGTACTTGAGAGGAGATTATTACAGCCTCATATAAAATCGATGATGATGATATTGGAACTGGATCGGTATCGGCCGATACTCAGGTCTAGGTATCGGATCGGAAGTAAAAAAAAAGTGGATCGGTGCATCCCTAGTTACAAACTGGGTACCTTGAGATACAACATTATTGAGTAAATAAACAGCTTCTGGTGTCTCAGGTCCAGGGGCAGGAACTGTATCTAAAATGATACAGAGGGGAAAAGTTAGTGTTTGGCAGAATAACAAATAGTTATCTGAATACAGACGGTCTGGTGAAACACTAACCTTTCTTGTTGTAACGGGGCTCTCCAGCAGAGATGTAGAGCTGTAGCGACCAAGGGAAGTCCAGAGGCGTAGTCGAGGATGAGCAAGGTTCATACACGGGATCCGAAGAGGAGACAGTACCGAAGGGAAAGGCAAAGGCAAAGGTGAAATCCAAAAACAGGCATAGGTCGTCAACAAGGTCAGAAGGCTGGGGCACAAAAGGGACAGGCTAAAAGCGTGGCCGAGGGAAACAGGCGCGGATCAAGATTAAAGAGCTGTGAACAAAGAAAGTACGCTGGATAACTGTGGCTGGAAGCAAGCCGTTGATCTGGCAATGTAGTAGAGAAAGCAGGAAGTATATATACACCCAGAAACAGGTGGAAACCATCAGAAGCAATCAGAGAGAGAGGTGTGGTATGAAAAGAGGCTGGCAGAAGCAGCAGAGGAAAAACCCCAGGAGAGCAGAGAAGGAAAAGTCAAACAGTGAACAGAGTGATGAGAAAAAGGGAAAAACAAAGTGTAAACTGTGACACATGTAAATGGTAAATGGACTGTACTTATATAGCACCTTTCTATCTTATCGAGATACTCAAAGCGCTTTACACTACAATCTGTGTCCTCATTTACCCATTCATATAGCACTCTACTAGATCTCTAAAAACTAATTGAACAAATCATTCTAAAGAGACTACTAGAGAGCTTTATCACATTCATACACCGATGGGACACACATCTGAGGCAGTGAGAGGTTCAGTGTCTTGCCCAGGGACACTTCGGCATGTGACTGCTGGTGGATTCAAAGCCCCAACTCTTACATTGGAGGACAACTGCTCTAACCACTCAGCCACAGCCACTATTGATAGAGATTGATAGGTATTAATCTGTTTTTTAAAGTTGTTTCCTGTCTCTGTGTTGCAGGTTAATCAATTTTTATCAAAGAGTTTCTGAGTTGATCCAGAATCCTCCTGTTAGGTTGGTCTGCCAAAACAGAACTTTCAAACTGAAACAGTTCAAAGTACTGAAGTGCTTTTGTTTGTGGGTGTTTTAATGTTTTTCAGGTCAAATATTACACATCACTGATATGTTTGTTTGAACCTTATTTTGATTGACAAACTTGGACTTTAATCTGGAACCAAACGTTCAAAACCTGCTGATGACAGCCTGAAATTTGTCAATATCGCATGACCTGCATTATGTTAGACATAAGTGTTTGCTAATACAATCTCACAATTTATTTAGGACACAGTAAATACAGGGGTGTATCGCACTACTGCACAAGTATGAGCCCTGGATGATATCAGATTTATGAGGCAAGCAGGATTTGTTTCCACTGTTCTTAAGTGGTTCATTTGTTTGTGGGTCACAGATTAAACCCTGTCTGTCAGCCGAGACTCAGTAAAGCCACTCATGCACATTGTGATATTGATGATAACAGCTATAAAAGACCAATAGTTTCATGAAGCTCAATATTGATTTCAGGACTAAATAGGTTCTAGTACTTTTTCTTTTATAGGCTTTTTATTTCAGAAGTTTTAATCTCTGTTATAAGCCTCATAATTTATCTCATAAACTGCAGGAAAATTTCCCTCTATGGAAACACTGAATGGTCTGATGCAAGAAAACCAAAATATCAAAAATCAGGAGAAGCCAAAGATACAACTTTACCTGGAAAAACCTAATATCTATGAAAAGTAGTGTAACGTTGAGTGCTTTATGACTACTGAAATTTGCTGAATAAGTTTGATCTGAGTTGCTCAGCTAAAGGTAGCTAGCTAAAAGCTAAAAAATGAAAAAAAAAAATACTATCTAAAAGTTAAATGTTGCCAAATAATTGCAATAACAAAAGCTATCTAAAAAGAAGCAAAATACTAGCAAACGATTAGCTAAAAGTAGCAAAACATCAGACATTTTTTTCAGTTTGACAACAGAAACATTTTCTTTTCTTCAGGATTCGCCACAGGGAGTCATCCTCGTCCATCTCACTCTGTCCTCTGCATCCTCTGTCCTCACTCCAACTACCTCCATGTCCTCTCTAACTGCATCCATATATCTCCTCTTTGTCTTTTTCCTGGCAGCTGCATTTCTAACATCCTTCTATCAATATGCCCACTGTCCCTCCTCTGGACATGTCCAAACCACTGTCCCTCCTCTGGACATGTCCAAACCATCTCAGTCTGGCCTCTCTAACTTTATCTCCCAGTCCAACATTTTTCAGTCAGGTCATCTGGACAGTTTCTTTTTTTTTGTTTGTTGCTGAAACGTTTCACCTTCCATCCAGAAGGCTTCATCAGTCAAGGAAACACACAACACAAAACTGATTCTTCCCCCAAACAGCTTACTCCAAAGTGGAACAAACCAGTTATGTTGGTGCTAAGATGGTGTCTTTGGCACGCCCCCTCCTCTTGTGCCAGCCCTCTTCTTCATCGACAGTCTTGTCAAACTGGTTCAAAACCAACAATGTCCAGCATGGACGTTGTTGGTAAGTAAGCTTTTGGGGGAATAATCAGTTTTTTGTTGTGTGTTTCCTTGACTGATGAAGCCTTCTGGATGGAAGGTGAAATGTTTCAGCACAAAAAAAAAAAAAAAAGAAACTGTCCAGATGACCTGACTGAAAATTGTTGGATTGTATACCTGAATTATTGAGCATGGACTTTGTTGGTTGGACAGCATGCCGCCTAGAGGACATGAAGTGGCCTCTACACCTTTCTCTGTACACCTTTTAAAAAACGCTTCATCAGCGGATGATTAAAAGCTGTTCTGTCCCCGAAAACCTTTGTGACAGGAAAAGATGGCTGCAGCATACATTTAATCGTGCTGAAACGCCAGATTTCTATCCATCAGCTGCTGCAGAAAAGACAGCACGTCACCTAGTGGACATGAGGTGGCCTCTACACCTTTCTATACACCTTTTACAAAACGCTCCATCAGAGGATGATTAAAGGCTGTTCTGTCACCGAAAACTTTGTGACAAGAAGAGATGGCTGCAGCATACGTTAATCGTACTGAACGCCAAATTTCTGTCCCTCAGCTGCTGCCAAAAAAGGACAGCACGCCCCGATAACAGGCGTCGTAGAACCGGAACCCTGATGCGTTCACGCGCTCGGGAGTCACCAGGAGAGCTGTCAATCCCTCCTCTTGAACTCGGTTAAAAAAATAACGTAATATCAGAGGCGGTGAGGGAACATGTAAAATCGTTTTGGGTCACGGGTTATGAGCGAACACGCCCACCCCCCAGTGGTGGTTCGTCTCGTGGACTCAGTGAAGCCCATAGTTGACACTGAACATTCCCTCTTGTCGCAAACAGGTCCATGGCCGCTTGACAAATTCCTGCCACATCTGGGCCGTCAGACTGAGGTGGAGGGTCCACTCCCCATGACGCGGACCGCCCCTGGACATCACATCTGCCTCTTGTACAGAACACCAGGGATGTACATTGCTCTGGTGGAGAGCAGATTTTGGTGTGCCCAACACATTATTTTCCTAGCAATGTGTAACATTTGGGCTGCGTTGATTCTGCAGCACAGGAACAAAGTGTTAAATCACATTCAGAACCGTGCAACCCTCCAGAACATTTATATGAGCTGTTGTGAGAAAGCCACAGCGCCCCTACAGCTCAAGATAGGCATGTCACCCCTCAACCTGACACCGGTGCGTCTGTGAGGACTGACACGTGTGACGTAGGTCTGCTGACTGGGGTTCCCCCTGACAAAAACCAGGGGTTTTCCCAGTGTCGGAGGTCTGCTCTCATGGAGGAAGGAACAGTGATCGCCCGCCTCTTTCTTGCCTCACCAGATCCATGCGTTGACAACATCGTGTTTAACAGCTTTATGACGGAAAATATCTGTTATTACTCTGCCCGGTTTTACGTGGTGGAGCTGGGCTCTTATAGAGTTGATTCTCGTCTGTTGATAAACGAATAAACAAGTTTATCCCCACTCCCAGATAACAATCGTCTGGGCCGGGAGGATCGAACTTTTCAAGTTTTATGGCGAAGCCCAGAATTGGCAGGTGTGATGTCAACATCTGAGCCTGAGCCAACATGTGAAGCGGTCTGCCCATGATCGCCTTGTTGAAAAACTAACAGGTCCACATCGGTCTCATTCCTCGGTCCATTTGGAACAAGGAAGTAACGTGAGTAACAACCTGTGTTTCCGTCTCTGCCGGAAAACCCCTGGACTTCTGCCTTTAGGGATGAGACCTGGTCTGGATGTCAGGACCATCTCTAAAACTCCTCCGAGCGGAGGGGGTCGGGCGGCAAGTTGCAACACGTAACCCCTGCTATCAGCTTTGGCCATCTCTGCCTGGCGAGAAAGCTCGCAGCCACTCCATGTAACGTCCATGGGTGGGCGCGCGTTTAGGTGGTGCGTCCTGTTTTAACGGATGTCAGTCAATCCACCGCCTCAACCGCTGTCATGAGCCGCGGGAGTGTGTTCTGCGTGACCCACAGGTGAAGCTCGGCTCTGAGCGCGTCTGTGTGCTGCGCTTGACTGCGGGTCCACATTCATGTCTATGTGGAATGGTGTGTGTTGAGGAGAGGTGTGTGAAAACTGTTGACGCCGCGGAAGCGCGCGTTTGACACCACTGCGGTGAGACGCGTGTCGCTCCTGACAAGAGCGAGATACGTTACTGGGCTCGTACAGCGATCTCACGTTTATGTTGACGTGAGCGGTGAGCGCTGAAAACTGCGTGTGAGCCTTCATAACGCAGCGCCGTATGGGTGAAGGTTGCTCGCGCCGCGGGAGCGCACGTTGGCACCGCTTTGTGAAGGGTGTGCAGCTTGGGCTGAAAAAACGAGTTATTCCACTGAAACTCGTTGTGCGGGCCACATTCACTTATGACTGTTGTGTCATGTGGGCGTCTCGCCTTGTTTGGAGCGACGGTGATTGAAACAGCCTTAAAAAAGGCCACCGGCTCATTCGTGTAGGGTGTGTGTGACAGAGCCGCTGTCAGGTCATCTGAGCTGACAGACTGGCTAAAAAGACACTTCATCATAAAATGATGTTTATTCCCACATTCGTGTCATCTTTACACACATCCAACAAACCGTCATACAGTCATCTCCCCCTGAGCTCTGTGGTTTGTTGTCCTAAGGCACCCCCTGTTGGCGATCTCCGGGAAAAGTTGAACTTCCGGATGCCGGGGATGTCTGACAGGGCGGGGCTGGCGTAGCAGTGCTGGGAGGCGTTGTGCAGCCGTGGGACATCTTGAAAGTGATCTCTCGTTGATGAGGGCCCTCCAACAAAAAGCTTTCTGCAGCTCCTCCGAGAGGGAGGTGGAGTGACGGGCCAGGAGAACCTCTGGAAAACCTCGTCCTCTGGCTGCGATGCGAGACTGGCAGACAGCAAAAGAGATGCACCGGTTGAGGATGACGTCAGCTGCCCTGCAGAGGGAGCGTATGTCTCCTCCCGCCTCTGAACGTGTACGCCAACAGCGTAACGTGTTGTTCGCTGCGGCCACCTGTAAACGCGCGCTCATGAGCTCGGTTGGAGAGCGATGTCACCGTCTGGTTACGCTAACCGGAGGCGCAGGACGCTGGTCCAACCTGGACATCTTGCTCCGAGAAAAGCCTTCGTCAAGGCTCGGCTCCTGGGGGCACTGAGGGAATTTCCGCTCGGTGAACCCCTCCACTCTGGTGATAGGCGCGGATGTGGGAACCGGCGCCCTATTCTACCAGGACCGGCTGCAGCCTCGTTCCAAAAGGACATCACCGCTGGGAAAGCGAGGCCAGATGGGGATCAGGACGGCGAGCCGGAGTGGAGCTCAGAAAACCTTCCCGCTGGATCATCCGAACTGGCGGGGGAGGTGAGGGACGTAAAAAAGGTCCCTTCATGTCAGCCGCCTCCTGGATTAAGCCGGGCAAACTCCAGAGGGCGCCGGCGGCTGGGAGCGGTGTGATCGCCGATGTGAAACAAGGTGAGGAGGGGTGAGCATTCGCTCAGCCCCCCTCTACCGACACTACGCTCTCCAGGAGGGAATGAGCAGCGGGGGCTGCTGCTGACGTCGCCTGTCCCGGAGGAACCATCCGATTCGCTCCGAGGGTCGCGATAAGAGGAAAATTACAAGATGGTGTCGTCCAGCGTGTAGCGACCTGCCACTGAGAAATACTCCTCGGCGCTTACCTTGAAACAAGACTGCTCGTCTGCTTCTCCTCGGGGAGGAAAACTCACCGAGACAACAGGAGGTTGATGTAATGGGCCAGGCAGTCTTAACAAAGGTTGGTCAGCTATACAACTTTCTTTCTTCGTTCTTCTGACAGTGCTATTAGCTCGCTGAAGAAAAATGGGAGCCGATTACCCGCTCTTAACGTAATTTATACGGACCGGGTGGGGCCCACACAGCAGGTGGGCGTGGACTAAATTTTTCAGTGTAATGCTTCGCATAACGGGATAAAACCCATCAGCGAGAGCCTTAAAGGGTGAAGCCTATATGAAATAGAACTGGAGTACCCGGAGAAAACCCACACTTGCATGGCAAGAACATGCAAACTCCACCCAGAGAGGCCCCCTGGCTGGGATTTGAGCTGGCAACCTTCTCACTGAGAGGCGGCAGCTCTATCAACTGAACCACCATGCCGCCCTTGAAAAAAATCTGCAAAGGGCAAATGTGGTTGAGTAAAAGTATAAAACAAAGCACACACTGGCATTGTGCATAAGTAGTGTTTTAGGGGAACAAAAATATAAACAAATAAAATAAAGGATCATTAAATTCAATTCAGTTTATTTATGTAGCGCCAAATCACAACAAAGTTGTCTCAGGGCACTTTACAGGAACATTCACATACACAAAAGCCAATTAGTAAAGTTCTCTATCTAAGATGATTCTTTTGAATCGCTATCCCTCAGTCTTTCTCATCCAAAATGGAAATCAGAAAAGCCACTTTTATTAGTTGTTATATATCGTCCACCAGGCACTTACTCTCAGTTTTTGTCTGAATTATCAGAATTATTAACTGACTTATTATTAAATACTGATAAAATCATCATAATGGGTGATTTAAAGATTCATGTGGATTTTGAGAGTGATAGTTTGGGCATAGTCTTTAATAATTTAATAGACTCATTTGGTTTTACCCAAAATGTCCGCACATCTACTCATTCTTATCATCACACTCTTGATTTAGTTCTGACCTATGGTATGGAGATTAAGGACTTGGTAATAGTTCCTCAAAATCCTATTCTGTCCGACCATTTTTTTATAACCTTTGAGTTTACATTAAATGACTACACAGTCACTGAGAGTAAATTTCATCTCAGCAGGTGCTTATCAGAAAATGCTGTAACCAAATTTAAACAATCTCTTCCATCAATGTTTTCCTCTGTCTTGCAGAGTAATGCATCAGAGAATGGTGACTTAGATCATCTAGTTGATCATCTTACAACTTCAATGCAAACTTCACTTGATAAAATTGCTCCACTGAAAAAGAAAGTAATTAATCAGAGGAAACTGGCTCCTTGGTTCAATTCTGAGTTACATACTTTAAAGCAGGCATCTAGAAACCAGGAGAGAAAATGGCGCTCTACTAATTTAGAAGAATTTTATTTAACTTGGAAAGATAGTCTGCTAACATATAAAAAAGCTCTCCATAACGCTAGAACTTTATATTACTTATCTTTAATAGAGGAGAATAAAAATAACCCTAGGTTTCTGTTTAGTACTATTGCTAGACTAATTAAAAGTCCCATTTCTGTTGAACCATGTGTCCCTACAATTATAAGTAGTGATGACTTCATGAGATTCTTTATAAATAAAATTATTTCAATTAGAGAGAAAATTCAAACCATCCTTCCTTCTACTATCTCTAGTCCCCTGTCAAATGAGGCAACTTAAAAAATTTCACTAGAGCCTGATTTATGTTTGGACAGTTTTTGTCCTGTTGAGCTCTCTGAATTGTCAAAAATAATAACGTCATCCAAACCATCCACATGTCTGCTAGATCCCATCCCAACCAGACTGTTTAAAGAGGTATTTCCCCTAATTAATGTCCACATTTTGGATCTACTTAATTTTTCTTTAATGGATGATTATGTACCACAGCGCTTTAAGGTTGCTGTAATTAAACCTTTACTTAAGAAGTCTGATCTTGATTCAGAAATTCTGGCCAACTATAGACCTATATCTAATCTAACTTTCATCTAAAAAATTCTAGAGAAAATAGTTGCAGGTCAGTTGCGTGAACATCTACAAAGAAATAATCTGTTTGAAGAGTTTCAGTCAGGGTTTAGAGCTTATCATAGCACAGAAACAGCACTAGTAAAAGTAACTAATGATATTCTCATGGCCTCAGACAATGGACTTGTGTCTATACTGGTCCTGTTAGACCTCAGTGCTGCATTTGATATGGTTGATCACAATATTTGACTACAGAGGATTGAATATGATATTGGGATTACAGGAACAGCTCTAAAATGGTTTAAATCATATCTATCTGATAGATTCCAGTTTATAAATGTAAATAATAAATCTTCTTCATACACCAAAGTTAGTCATGGAGTTCCTCAGGGCTCAGTGCTTGGGCTAGTACTCTTTACTTTATATATGCTTCCATTAGGTAAAGTTATTAAACCGCGTGGGATAAATTTCCATTGTTATGCTGATGACACACAATTATATTTGTCCATTAAACCCAATGAATCCAATCAGCTACTTAGACTACAAGCATGTCTTAAAGACATAAAAACCTGGATGACCCTTAATTTTCTCCTGTTGAACACAGACAAAACTGAGGTTTTGGTTTTTGGACCTGAGCACCTTAGGAATTAATTTTTCAGTCTTTCTCCCTCCTTAGATGGCATTAATCTGTCCTCCAGCTCTAATGTTAAAAATCTTGGTGTTATTTTTGATCAGGACATGTCTTTTACCCCCCACATTAAAAACATTACTAGAACTGCCTTCTTCCACCTGCGTAATATCACTAAAATTAGAAACATCTTATCTAAAAATGATGCAGAAAAACGGGTCCATGCATTTGTCATGTCTAGACTGGACTATTGCAATGGTTTATTATCTGGGTGTCCAAATACTTCTTTAAAATGTCTTCAGTTGATCCAAAATGCTGCTGCCAGAGTCTTAACCGGAGTTAATAGGAGAGATCATATTTCTCCAGTTTTAGTTTCTCTCCATTGGCTCCCTGTCAAGTCCAGAATAGAATTCAAAATCTTACTTCTAACCTACAAAGCTCTCAACAACCTGGCTCCATCTTATATTACAGATCTTATTGTTCCATATTTTCCTAACAGAGCACTTCACTCTCTGACTGCAGGTTTACTTGTGATTCCTAGAATTTACAAAAACAGAATGGGAGGCAGATATTTCAGTTATCAGGCTCCTCTCTTGTGGAACCAACTTCCAATCTCTGTCCGTGAGGCTGACACATTATCCAGTTTTAAAACAAGGCTTAAGACTTTCCTTTTTGCTAAATCCTATAGTTAGGGTTGGCTTGGGTTTCCTGAGCTGTCCCTTAGTTATGCTGCTATAGGCTTAGACTGCTGGAGGACAAACTGACCACAATTTTCACTCTACTACTGTCTTTACGTACTCTGCTCAACCTGTTTTGTATTTGTAATTATTTTTTCTATCCTTAACATGTGTTTTTTTGTCTTTCAGATACACCTGGACCTATACCTGGATCTACCATTCTATGTTCGTTTGTCTCTCCTTCCTGTCCTCTCAACCAGCCGGTCAAAGCAGATGGCCGCTTGTCCTGAGCCTGGTTCTGCTGGAGGTTTCTTCCTTTTAAAAGGGAGTTTTTCCTTTCCACTGTTGCCACTGTGCTTGCTCAGGATTGGGAGACTGCAACAAAGTCAAGATTCAACTTGTCTGCTGGATTCCTTAGATAGAGAACTTTACTAATTGGCTTTTATGTATGTGAATGTTCCTGTAAAGTGCCCTGAGACAACTTTGTTGTGATTTGGTGCTATATAAATAAACTGAATTGAATTGAATTAAGGAGTCCAGCAGACAAGTTGAATCTTGACTTCGTTGCAGTCTCCCATCCTGAGCAAGCACAGTGGCAACAGTGAAAAGGAAAAACTCCCTTTTAAAAGGAAGAAACCTCCAGCAGAACCAGGCTCAGGATAAGCGGCCATCTGCTTTGACCGGCTGGTTGAGAGACCCCTATGTCCAATTACTGTGCATCTCATGCAAGCCTGACTTTAAATGACACTTTTTCTGCTAGGAGGGTCCAGAGAACTGGATGTTCCCAAAACTCCAGACTTGAATTTAAAAAAATAATATATAAAAAATTTTTTTGAGCGTATTAAGAGGGATTTTTTTTTTCAAATCAAGTATTAATATAATGAAGCCGTTATAAGAGGTTCTCTATCCTCCACCTAAGGAACACTTATTGTCATAAAGTTAGAGGACTTTCTGAGGGCTATTGTAAAATGATATAGGTTATTGTTTGTAATGAAACACACACAGACATGTAACTGCCAACCAGAGCACATGGACAAAGGTTGTGTTCCCTACAAACAGTATGTCTGCATGGTAGTAATGAGGACACAACGAGGCGAGCGTCGTGCACTTGTTTAGGTTGACTGGCTGCAGTTTGAACTATCAACACGCACATAAAATGGACTTTGGGTGAAAGTGTTTACATTTCACTTACAGTCCAAGGTCAGTCAGCTGATTCTAACTTGGTCCAATTACAGTGCAGAATAACACTTTATGCTAATTACATAGGAAGTAATGAAGAAAAAAATCAGGGACTGGTTACACATGATATGATGATGGATTTCATGCAGATTGCAGGTGTATATTACAATTAGGTAGCTAAAGGTCAACAGATAGATATATACAGTACTTATCTTGTTTGTATCTCTGAAGCCATTAGCTAAATGGGTTGTACCGGTTGGCCACAAACAACAAATGCTTGCAAAAGAATTTCATAAATTTTTGAGATATTTGTGGGGGTTCTTCACTTCCTCGCATGAATCACAAGATCTTTTCATTTTAAACATTTCCAAAGAAATGCGCCCCTACCTCCTCATCACAGTTTAGTGTATGAAATGAGTCTAATGTGTGTAAAGTCTGGCATTGCTGTTCAACAAAACCACCTTGGTTCTTTTCTGGTTCAATGAGTTCTATTTTTAAACTCTCAGCTGCTGTTTTGTTATGTGAAAGTCACCGTCACCTTCTGCTCAGGAGCTACACTGGACAAGAATAGTCCCATAATCCACCTGACTGCTGGGGGGTGGGAGGGCTGAAATGTTTCCAGCTCGTGTGTTGAGTCAACAAGTAGATCTCTGGTCTGTGTTGCTGCTCTGAAACAATCCCACTGCACTGTGTGAAATTTAGAACTGAATCTTTTACAGATGCTGCTTTGACCTCTTCCTGTCTCGCACAGTAAAGAGACAAAGATCCACACTTCAGAACAGCAGCTGAATACATGTTCTCTCTGAGAACCAGGTCTGAGCAGGTTTGCTGTAAGTTTCGCTCACAGAACATGTCAGGCCATGCCCCCTTATATCACGTGACTCGGAACAACACAATTCTTTGACCTTCACAGCACAGAGATGGGCTAACAGTGAATGTATGCTTTGATGAAGTGACACACATGCTGTCGGCTTAATAGTTGCCTTATACCATAAATTTGGCCAAAATGTTTTTGGATACAAGAAATATCATGGTGCATTATAAATTAATCTTGGTGGTGTGGCCAACTTGAAAATTCAAAATGGCCACCTACAAATGGCAAAAAGTATACAGATATCTTCTAGGAGACACAGAAACCTGTTATTATTGTCTAAACATGATTTTTTTTCCATATTAAAAATCTATGATGTTCATTTTTGTCTCTTATAAGATTAAATTCAGGGGCAGCACGGTGGCGCAACTGGTAGAGCTGCTGCCTCTCAGCGAACAGGTCCCTGGTTCAAACCCCGGGTCCAGGGGCCTTCTGGGTGGAGTTTGCATGTTCTCTCAGTGCATGCGTGGGTTTTCTCCGGGTACTCCGGTTTCCTCCCACAGACCAAAAACATGCATGTTAGGCTGATTGGTAACTCTAAATTGTCCCTAGGTGTGAGTGAGAGAGTGAATGGTTGTTTGTTTCTATGTGGCCCTGTGATGGACTTGCGACCTGTCCAGGGTGTACCCCGCCCCTCGTACAGTGATTGCTGGACATGGGCACCAGCGACCCCCGTGACCCAAAAATGGAATAAACGGGTAAAGATAATGGATGGATGGAAGATTAAATTCAGAACACTCTTATGGACAGAAAAGAACAAATAGCTCCGTGTCCTCTGTGTTTACATTTCTCCAATTGCCGAAGCTTCGCAGGCTGATGACATCATCACCTCCACCACTGCCAGACTTCAGACTCAGCACCCTGATGCCTTCATTGCTATTTCTGGTGATTTTAATCATGTCACGATAAACTCAACCTTGCCCAAATTTAAACAGTTTGTTGACTGTAAAACGAGGGGAAAAAAAACATTGGACCTGCTATGCTAATGTGAAGGAAGCATACAGTGCCATAGGGCGCTCCACCCCTTGTGCATGTGCAAATCAGACCACAATCCAGTTTACCTTTAGCCCCGGTACATCCCTGCAGTACAGCGGCAGCCAGTGACTGTGAGAACTGTACGGAGGTGGCCACAGGAGGCAATGGAGACCCTGTAGAGCTGCTTTGAAATGACTGGGATGTTTTCTGTGATGTACATGGGCAGGACATTCATACACTCACTGACTGCGTTACGGATTATATTAACTTCTACACAGATAATATCAGAGTCAGAGATTCTTTATTGTCATTTGCACCTCATGTGGTACATGTGGTGGAGCAAAATTATGTACACAGGGTCCCAGTTACAGCCAACAATAAAATGTAAAAGAAAAACGATAACATCTAAGATATGAAATAAGAAAAACATCAACTAAATACACACTAAGCACTATTAGCATAAAAACATTACGTCGAACATCAGCGCAAACATGAACATGAGTCTGTGTAAGCAGATGAGCATGCATAAACGCATCAACATGAAACAGATCAGCAACAACATGAAACAGATCAGCAGCAACATGATGTGATTTTTCACAGTGATTATTCTGGTTAGAGATTCATGAGTTTAACAGCCTCAGGGTAGAAGCTGTTCCTCAGTCTAGTGGTTCTACACTTAATGCTCCTCAACCTCCTTCCTGAGGGGAGCGGGGCAAATAGTGTGTGTGCTGGGTGAGTGGTGTCCTTCATGATGCAGGTGGCCCTCTTCCTGCATCTGGAGGTGTAGATGTCTGTGATGGTGGGGAGACTGACTCCAACAGTCTTATGTGCAGCCTTCACCACTCTCTGCAAGGCTTTTCTTCCTGCAGCTGTGCAGCCTCCATGCCACATGATGATGCTGGAGCACAGGATGCTCTCCATTGTACACCTGTAAAAGGAGGTGAGGACTGAGCTTCCCAGACCAGCTCGTCTCAGCCGTCTGAGGAAGTAGAGTCTATGATGAGCTTTCTTGATCAGGCTGGTGGTGTTGTTGCTCCAGCTGAGGTTGTCATTCATGTGTACACCCAAGTACTTGTAGCTGGAGACCACTTCCACTGCAGATACTCTTATTGGGGGGGGGGGGGGGGGTGTTTGTTCCTTCTGAAGTCCACAATCATCTCCTTTGTCTTCTTCACGTTGATGTGAAGGTTATTCTCTTTCTACCAGCTCTCCAGGTGTTCCACCTCCTGCCTGTAGCTGGGCTCATTGTTTGTGATGCATCCCACCACCGCTGTATCATCTGCAAACTTTACAATGTCACAGCCTGGAAGGGTATCTGCACAATCATTTGTGAGCAGAGTAAACAGGAGGGGGCTCAACACACATCCCCAAGGAGAGCCAGTGCTGAGGGTTATTGTGGAGGAGGAGAAGTTGTGGATCCTCACTAACTGTGATCTGTTTGTTAAGAAGTCTAGTACCCAGTTGCAAATAGAGGGGCTTAGTCTTAGTGTGAATAGTTTGTGTTAAACATTGTTATTGACGCTCTTACTCAAAAATATGTTCTAATACTGCCACCTACTGGTGTGTTTTATTTTGTATATTTCTGGTATGTACGTGTGTTACGTTATTACGTCTTGAGAGAAGACAAAAATGGCGTTCTGTGAACACGAGCTGTGCGCATACAGCACTGAAGTTCTTCAATAAATATGCCAGAAAGAGGCTGAAGAGACCCAACGACTCACTTGTTTCTGTCTTTCTGCAACGCCGGCACCTCTGCGCTACAATCCATTCAACAGGTTATGGGCCCAGGAAGCAGAGAACCGATCAGAGAACAGTTTTCTTTTGGGAAGAAGGCCGCACGGAGTGAGCGGGACTTCTGCAAGCTATGCTAAGCTCGTTAGCATTGAGATAAGTGAGTAACCCACTAAGTTTAACGCAATGTATTACGCGAGAGCTACTGAAGCGAAAAGGTTTGCAAGATGGCAACAGAGCTGCAGGACTAATGGCATCGCCACAGCTATTTTTTGATGGATCGGATGACAAGTATGACTTATGGGAAACCAGATTTCTTGGCCATTTGCACATTCTGAAGCTAAAAGAGACTATTTTGAAAGAACCTACAAGTGATGCGCAGCGAGCACAAGATGGCCAGAAAAATGCGGATTGCTACGCTGACCTAATAAGGCTAATAGATGCTAGAAGCCTGTCTCTAATAAGACATGAAGACGAAGATAATGGCAGAAAAGCTTTGAAGATACTAAAAGAACACTATTCTGGAAAGAGCAAGCCAAGAATAATAAACTTATATACATCCTTGATCAATCTAAGAATGTCTGACGATGAGACTGTAACCGATTACCTGATTAGGGCAGAGAACATTATTACAGCCCTAAAAGATGCAGGAGAAACCCTGAGTGATGGACTAATTATAGACATGATGCTAAAAGGCCTACCGGACTCATTCAAACCATTGTCTGTACATGTGACGCAAAATGAAGATGAAGTGACATTCACAGATTTTAAAAGAAGATTAAGAGTCTTTGTGAAGAATCAGAAAACATAAAGAAAACAGAGTGTACAGATAATGTGATGAAAACTCACATAAAACCAAACAAACACTCTAGCAAAACCTTTGCTGCTGACAGAAAAGATGATTACTCTAACATGAAGTGCTACAAATGTGGACTAAAAGGGACATAAAGCAAGAATGTGTTACAGGAAGGTGTGGTGCAGCTACTGCAGAAGTAATACACACCATGAATCTGTATGCAAGAAAAAGGAGGGATTTGAAAGTACCAGAAAAGTATCAGAAGAACAAGATGAAGAAAATGACAGACTCTTCACGGCCAAACACACAAAGGAATACAGGCCACCAGACAATGTAAAGAAGAACGGCATTATGGTGGACGCGGGTGCGACATCACACGTCGTCAACGACATCACAAAGTTTATAAGCTTCGACAGCACATTCCAGCCTGAAAGTCACTCTGTGGAGCTAGCAGATGGAACCAGATGCACTGGGATGGCACAACAGAGAGGAACTGCGGTGATCTACCTTCTAGACAATGAGGGACGACAGCAAAGAGCACAGCTTCAAGAAGCGCTCTACATGCCGTTGTATCCACAAGAGATCTTCTCAATTGCAAGAGCCACAAATGGAGGAGCAACTGTCACCTTCCAGCAGGGGAACTGTCACGTGATGGACAAAGATGGATTCAGGACAAAGATGGATTCAGGTTTGACATATATGAGAGTGGTAACCTGTATTCTTTGCCAACAGTTGAGCTCGAGACAGATGAGTGTAAAGTGTACCATGATTTACAGACTTGGCATGAGATTTTGGGCCACTGTAATTATGAAGATGTGCAAAAGCTTCAAAAGGTAGTTAAAGGTATGGCGATAAAAGGAAGCACGAACAAACCAAAGCAGTTATGTGATGTGTGTACAAAAGGAAAATTCACCCAGACTAGAAACAGAGAACCAGACAAAAAGGCTGACAGGCCTTTACAACTAGTACACACTGATCTAACAGGCCTTATGTCTACACCCAGCATAGAAGGGTATAGATATACACAGTCATTTACAGATGATTATTCTGGTATCATTATGGTATATTTTCTTAAATCCAAAACTGACACACTTCAAGCCACAGAGAAATATTTGGCAGACGTAGCCCCTTATGGGAAAGTGAAGTGTATTCATTCGGATAATGGTACTGAGTTTACAAACAAAGAATACAGAGCTATGCTAACCAAGCATAAGATCAGACATGAAACTTCAGCACCTTATTCACCACACCAGAATGGAACAGCAGAGAGAGGTTGAGAACCCTCTATGACATGAGCAGATGTTTGTTACTAGAAAGCAAGTTACCAGATAAGTTTTGGAACTATGCTATGCAAGCAGCAGCCTATGTGAGAAACAGATTCTACAACACACGAACAGATATGACACCATATGAACTGTTTTCAGGGAAACAACCAGATGTGTTCAAGCTGCAGAAATTTGGGTCACAGTGTTATGCTTACAAGCAGGAGATGGGCAAGTTTGATTCTAGATGTGAACAAGGTATTTTCATTGGTTATGACAAGAACAGCCCAGCATATATAGTATTTTATCCAAACACTGAAAAGATACAGAAACATACACTGGTAAAGTTCATAACAAAGAAAACAAGAGAAGGTGTGACACAAACTGACCAAAGCATAGAGCATGTTCAAGATGATGTGTATACCAGAACTTGTGACAAAGATGAAAAAGATGGTGAAAGTCTTGAAAATTAACTTGATAAAAGTGACATTTCTGAAGTTGTACCTGAACAGACTGTGACCAGAAGGAATCCACCAAGAAACAGAAAGAAACCAGCGCACCTACAGGATTTTGAGACTGAGGAGGACACAGGAGACAAACTACAAATGAGTGTGGATGCCTGTTACAGAGCGGTATGTGACATTCCTCAGACCTATAAGGAAGCCATTGCATCTCCTAATTCAAGACAGTGGAGAGAAGCAATGAGAGAGGAAATACAGTCACTAAAAGAAAATGAAACTTTCATACTTACCCAACTACCACAAGGCAAAAATACAGTGGGGGGTAAATGGGTTTTTGCAATGAAAAATGAGGTTAATGGATCTGATCAAGGCAAGGTATGTAGCGAAAGGTTACAATCAGAAACAAGGCATTTTCACCAACGGCTGACATGACAAGTGTAAGAGTGATTATGCAAAAGGCAGCACAGGAAAATGTAATCCTTCACCAGATGGATGTTAAGACTGCATATTTGCATGCACCTATTTGATCATGAAATCTATATAGATCAACCAGAAGGTTTTGAGAAGACATCTAACACAGGAGAAAAACTTGTTTGCAAGTTACAAAAGTCCTTGTATGGTTTAAAACAATCTAGCAGAAACTGGAATGCTTTACTTCATGCATATCTAAGTGAAAATGGTTACAAACAAAATCCTAGTGATCAGTGCTTGTATACTAGAGAGACACACGTTGAAAAAATCATCTTACTGGTATGGGTGGATGACCTCATCATTGCAGCTGATAGTGAAGAAGTTTTGAAGGGAGTAAAGAAGATGTTAAATGAAAAGTTCAAAATGAAAGATCTAGGAAGATTGAAACATTTTCTAGGAATAGACTTTAACCAAACAGAAAAACAAGTAAAAATGTCACAGAAAAATTATGTGACCAAAATATTAAAGAGATTTGGAATGGAGGATTGTAAACCCAGAGACACTCCATGTGAGCCAAAGCTAGAATACTCAAATGATGGAGATAAAATGGAAGACCCAAGGAAATACAGAGAGGCAGTGGGAAGTTTAATATACTTGTCCACTTGTACACAGCCAGAAATAAGTTTTGTGGTCAGTAAACTTTCTCAATACTTTACTGAACCAACAATAGAACACTGGAATACTTTGTACAGTAAAACATGTTTTCCGATATCTTAAGGGTACCGCAGAAAAAGAGTTGAGTTTTAAAGGAAATGACTCACAAAATCTCAGATTAAAAATCTACTGTGATGCTGATTGGGCATCAGATTCAACTGATAGAAGAAGCACATCAGGATATTGTGCTAATTTAAATGATGAAAGTTATTTGATCTCTTGGAAGACAAAGAAACAACCAACAGTGGCATTGTCTACCTGCGAGGCAGAGTACATATCGTGAGCATCAGCTGTACAAGAATGTCTCTATTTAGAGCAACTTCTGAAAGGCATAGATTGTTACGAGTATGTACAAACAAGTGTTTGAAGACAACCAAGGTACTATTGCACTTGCTAAGAACCCAGTGAACAGGCAAAGAAACAAACATATTGATATTAAGTATCATTTTATTAGAGAAATTGTTAACACTGGAAAAATAGTGCTTGAGTACTGTCCAACTGATAAAATGATTGCAGATTTGATGAACAAACCTGCTACTAAGTTGAAACTGAGAAAATTTACTCAGGGCATGTTTGGAACATAAATATGCAGAGACATTGTCATTTCTGGTAAGAAAGACCTTATGTTTTATATGTTTTCAGGACTAACAAATGAGTTACGAGCGAGTGGGGGTGTTAAACGTTGTTATTGACGCTCTTACTCAAAAATGTGTTCTAATACTGCCACCTACTGGTGTGTTTTATTTTGTATATTTCTGGTATGTACGTGCGTTACGTTATTACGTATTGAGAGAAGACAAAAATGGCGTTCTGTGAACACGAGCTGTGTGCGTACAGCACTGAAGGTCTTCAATAAATATGCCAGAAAGAGGCTGAAGAGACCCAGCGACTCACTTGTTTCTGTTTCTCTGCAACGCCGGCACCTGTGCACTACAATCCATTCAACAGTTTGTCCATCAGGGTTTGGGGGATCATGGTGTTAAAGGCAGATGTGAAGTCCACAAAGAGCATACAGATGTAAGAGTTTTTCTGCTCCAGGTGGTTGAGCACAGTGTGGACCACAGAGGAAATGGCATCCTCCATTGATTGGTTCTCGCGGTATGCATACTGATGAGGGTCCTCATTGATGATGATGGTTGTTTTGATGTGAGTCATGACCAGTTTTTCGAAGCATTTAGCGACTATCGGGGTGAGGGCCACTGGCCGATAGTCATTCAGACCAGTCACTGTAGAGCTTTTTGGGACTGGGATGATGGTGGCAGTCTTCAGGCAGGTGGGAACTGTCTCCAGGATAAGTGAGGTGTTAAAGATGTCTGCCAGCACCTCGCAGAGCTGATCGGCACATTCTTTCAACACTTTTTCGGGGATGTTGTCTGGGCCGGTTGCCTTGTGCGGATTAATCCTCCTGAAAGTACTACTTACTTTGGCTGAGGTCACGCTGAGATGCTCTTCATCTGGTGGTGAGGTGAGTCTGGTGCTGGGTGGTCTGTTCAGGTCTTTAAAGCGTGCATAGAACTTATTGAGGGCATCAGGCAGAGATGGGTCTTTGGGGCATTGCTCGCTCCTTCTTTTATAATCTGTTGTGCACTTAATGCCCCTCCACATGCTCTGAGGTTCTTGTGAAATGAATTGACCCTCGATCCTCTGTGCATATGTGGCCTTGGCCTTCTTAATACCAGCAACCAGCTCTTTACTTGTCCTACTCAGCTCCTCTGAGCTTCCAGACCTGAAGGCAGTGTTCCTGGCTGCCAGCAGGGTGCGCACCTCTGCATTCAGCCTAGGTTTTCTGTTTGGGTAGCTTTTAACATATCTGATAGTGGAGACGTGTCAGTACCTGGTCTACCTAAAAACCCAGGTCTTGGTTCGGTTGAAGTGAACTCAATGCGGTTCGAATGCATTGTGAATGCAAGCAAACCAGAGACTGCTCCAAAAGCAGGAAGTGGACTACAGCTCAGGACACTGTGTAAATACAAACAAAACAAACACACATTTTTCATATCACATACTGAGCCGTCTCAGCTGCCTTGTGTGAAAAACAACATTCTCCATGGTCTTCTACCTCATCTTCCACTCATGCTGAGTCCATTGTTGAAAAATGTTTATTTGGCACGTCACAGAAAAAACAGAAATCCTAAAACCACTAAAATTTGACGCCACTCCATTTATGCTTTTATTTCCAGAAGTAAGTTGCGTTCAGTGTCTTCTTCAGAGGTTTTTGTGTCGCTTCCTTCAGTAGTTCTTGGTGCAGCGCCACCACAGGTGAGGGGGTATCAGGTTGGCTCGACTGACTCAGTGCAGTGTGAATGCGAACTGCACTAGCTGAAAATTTAAACAAATGTTCAGAATTTTGGTACCCAATCAAAACAAGTCTACCAGACTATCAGGTGTTAAAATTACCTTACAGAGACTTTAACATAAATGCCAAAACCAAACCAGAACAGGAAAATAACATGAAAAAACAATTTTCACACTCAGAAACATTTTAAACAGTCAGAACCATTACACACATAATTCCTACCCAGCATGCTTTGCAACACTCACACTGTCTCTGTATGGGACATGACTCTCACACATTTCACACATCTTTATTTTAATACAAACAGATTTATTACCGAGAGAATATTGATGATGATGCACAACAACTTTGTAGTTAGTTTATAATAGAAGTTAACCACAAAGAGGTTTGCCAAAGTGAGGTTGTTTTCACACCTGTTAGTCCAGTAGACTCGGTTTGGTTGGGGACCAATATTCATAACAGTTTACATTTGAGCTGGTGCGTTTGCATTCACACTGCACTGTGCAGTCGAGCCAACCTGTTCGAACCAACCTGTTCCCCTACTCGCCTGTGGTGGCGCTGCACCAAGAACTACTGAAAGAAATGACACAAAAACCTCTGAAGAAGACACTTCTTCTTCTGGAAATAAAAACAAAAATGGAGTGGCGTCAAATTTTAGCAGTTTTAGGAGTTCTATTTTGTCATTTTTCAACAATGCATGAGTGGAAGATGAAGCAGAAGACCACGGAGAATGTTGTTTTTCACACAAAGCAAGCTGACAGCTCCATATGAGGTAAGAGAAATGCATGTTTGTTTGCCCCGCGTTATAATCTTCTTCCTGCTTGCGGAGCAGTGCCCGGTCTGCTTACATTCACATTGTACTCGAATCGTGCTCGAGTTTTCTTCTACTGGACAGAGACCTAGGTTTTAGACTGGGCCAGAGTTCACCTTTTTGTTCTGTGGCAGAGTTCGATGGCGAGTTCACACCTCCCCAAACGAACTGGACTTCCTAGGCAAATGGGCTAGAGTTCAGGACAACAGGGCTTGTGTTAATGCACCCTGAGTTAATGTATTACAGTAAATGGCACGAGGGAGATGTCCGACAGACATTGAATGCATCACTCTGCTTCAGCACAGCAGAATTCTGCTCCGCTTCTTTGGTTCCGACAGACCAGATTAATTTCTGAAGCTCACCTCTGAATGGGACATGGACTTATGATTTATGAACCATTTTGAGATGTGTTCACCTACAACGTTGTCACATTACAGACAGTCTTACAGTGTCAGCAACAGCAGCGGATAATAAAAGTTTGCATCTTAGCATTAGCTTCTGATAATTCTTTTATCTGTTTGGTGGTGCCTTTGGGTTGAGGGGATAGGCTCTGACTCATGTTTGTACTCACGTGCAAACAGCAGGCCGAAGTACCCAGACTTCTTGGAGTCCTTAGCAGACATGCTGGAAGGCACTACTGCTGGGTACTCCTTTATTCTGCTGGGGACAGTTAATGCACACACGGGTAGTGACAGTGTGACCTGGAGTGTGTGATTTGAGGAACAACCTGTCTGATAAGCAGTGTTCTGTTGTTGGACTTTTGTGTTGGTCCCGGTTTGTTTATCACAAACACCGTGTTTGAACAAAAGGGTATCCATAACTGCATAGCACCAGGACACCCTCGGCATCAAATAGATGCTAGATTTCATCGTTGCGTCATTTGATCTGTGGCTGTATGTTTTGAGCACTCAGGTGAAGACAGGAGTTGAGTTACCAACTGATTCCCATCGGGTGTTGAGTTGAATCAGATGGTGGGAGAAGGTGCCAGACAGAACTGGTAAACCCAAAAGAGCAGTGAGGGTTTGCTGGGAATGTCTGGCAGAAGAACCTTTCAGAAGGATCTTCAATTCACACTTTTAAGACTGCATCCCAGAAGAGGTGGGTGGCATTGTGTCTGAGTGGGCTATGTTCCATGCCTCCATTATCAAGGCAGCTACCTTGACCTGTGGCTACAAGGTTGTTGGTGCCTCTTGCAGTGGCTACCTTGAACCCAGTGGTGGAATCTGAGGAAGATGTCTTTTCAGATAATGTTGGCTGATTTGAAGTGGGAGTCAGCTGAGGGCTATTAGAGGGGCAACCAAGCTGCAGCCCTGGCTGTAGAGATTCAATCGGCTCTGGGAAGATTCTGGTAAACCATCTGGCAGGAGGGAAAAGTAGCATTTTACCAACACTTTTTTACAGTAGAAGTGGGGTGCTGTTGACATCAACCAATGATGTCATTGAGCGGTTGAAGGAATACATCTTGGACCTTCTCAATCCCAACAGCACGTCTTCCATGGAGGAAAATTTCAGGGGACTTGGGGGTTGGTATGTTTATTACTGGGACTGAGGTTGCTAAGGTAATTATAAAACTTTGTAGTAGCAGGGCTCTGGGGGTGGATCCATCTTGATTTCCACAGGGCTCAAGATATTGTTGCTTGGTCAAAAACATTGGGTAGTGACTGAAAAAACAAGATCACGGATACAAGTGGTTCAAACAAGTTTTCTCTACTTGGTAGATGGACTCTTCCTTAACAGCAGAGTAAGAAATTCAGTTAGGAGATATTTGGAGTAAAGCTGCTGCTCTGCCCCATTAAGCCAATTGAGTTGGTTTAGGCATCTAATAAAGATACCCCTGGATCAGGGCTATTCAACTGGCAGCCCACGGGTGACTTCAGTCCAGCCCACCAATGAGTTCATAATTTTTTGGGGTGGGGTTTTGGGTTTGGTTATGTTTATTGCATTTATGATTCAGTGCAATAAAACAAATAAATTTAAAAGGTAACAGATACTGATACAGATTGATTGTAATACTTGGTTTATTTACATAATGACTATTGGATGTTACTGGATGTCCAGTCCCTGAGCTGCTGGCTTTCAGTAACTGTGGCCTCCTGAGCAGTTTTGTTGAATAGCCCTGCCATGCCTCAACAGAGAGGTTTTCGGTATGTGTCAAAATGGGACAAGACCCCAGGGAAGACCCATGACATGGTTGATGTCTCTCGTTTGGCCTGGGAATGCCTTGGGAGTCCTCCCAGAAGAGCTGAAAGAGGTGGCTGTGGAAAGAGTTGTCTCCAGCGCATGTGGAAAAAATGGATAGATGAATAGATGAATGGGTGGGTTATCTCTTATTGCCATGTAGTTGACTCCATGTACCATGTAGTTGGGAGTAACAACTCAGACGCAATAACGTGATCGAATCTGACAGTCAGAGTGAGTGATGCACTGAAACGTCGTTTTCTAGTTGCTTAATCACTACTTTTGTCAATGTTGAAACGTTATTTGGTTTTGGTATTGTTTCTGAACACCCCCAGCAAGAATGAATTTTGTGTGTACTTTAGTTAGAGACTATGAGGACTTTAACTATGCCAACATGCAGTTCATTTGTTAAACTTCAACCTTTGAGGAGTCAATGTAGATTAATGCTACCTTAAGTACCATAACCTACATTGGTCTCACGACGCTCAAGCCGAACCTACTCGAACAATCCTATTCGGGGGGGGGGGGGGGGGGGGGG
>NC_056519.1:27146719-27152181 GCF_014905685.2 Nematolebias whitei
CTAATCCTTCAGTTGAGTCTCGCCATAGACTCCAAAAACATTTAGGGGGAAAACCAAAAAACCAAACCTCAAGTCGTTCGTCTAAAGGGACAACAGACAATTGAACCAAACTATATTTTGCCATGTAAATCTAACTTAAACCAAGTTAGGAATGGAAAAATAGTTTGGAATGCCCTTCTATAGGTATAAATCCCTATATATAATTTTTCAGCATGACCCACGCTTTAACTGGTACCTGTAGCTGATCTAAACCATGATAGCTTACACACCAGGTGCATATAGGTTAAGGTCTTATGTAAAATCCCACTCATAAGCCCAACTAAAACCACATAAATGCATGTGGAAAAAATGGATAGATGAATGTGTGGGTTATCTCTTATTGCCATGTAGTTGACCCTTTTGAGATAAGGCATTAGGGCTGCTCTTGTTGGGAGTAACATCTTTCCCTCTTGCTTCTTAGAGCAGAATAATTTCCAGCACAAAGATGGGATGGATGATGGTTCAGTATAAAAGTAGACCTTGTATACAAACACTTCCAAACCTTTGTGTTGTGGTGACAGTTCCCCATCAATCAATTATTGTATCAATGGTCCATTTCCCATGTCCTGAAAGCACTTGATGGCAGGGTCATCATCATCTAATTTTATGTATGCCTTTATTTTCCTCAATTTTGCAACCATTCTGAAATTTTAAGCAGGTTACTTCACAGAAACTAATTTTCTATACACAACAATTAGGGGAGGTCCTACCCTGTTTGGTGCCCTGGACGAACAACCCCGCTGGCAACCCCTCTACTATTTACTCCTACAGTGATCCCTCATCTATCGCAGGGGTTACGATCCAGAGACCCCCACGATAGATGAAAATCTGCGAAGTAGCGACATTATATTTATATTGTTAATTATATATTTACATGTAGGGCTTTATAAACCCTTCCCACACTCCTACAAACATTTTCCACTCTCTTATTAACTTTTCCCTGTAATGACTTTAGCTGAAGACCCAAAAATTCAACCAGACAGATTGCATTCAACAAGGTTTATTTTGAAAAGACTGGTGTGAGTGAGCACACATCTGTAGAAATGCACTGGAAAGTTTCACAAGGCGAAACAGGAAAATCCAGGGCACAGAAACAGTCATGATGAGGAGATCAGTCAGAAGCATGAAATGATGGCTGGACATTTACATGCACAAGGCTTTCAATAATCTGGTGTCGGTGTTGTGCCATAAAGTGATGGTCTGCCAAGAAGTGAAGAACTGAAACAGCGACATGTCCTGTGAAAACACACTAACAGGCTGTATGTAGGAGTTGTGTCCTGCCTTCTTCCTTCCTCCACTCAGGACACTTAATTGGCAGCTGCTGCAGCACATCAACTCTTCATGCAGGAGGAGTATAAGAAGCCACAGAGACCATGCAGCAGGCGCTGGGACATCCACTACCAACGGTAGAGTTGTTCTAGCCAGTCTGTCTCTAGGAAGCCTATGATTATTAATGCCTCATGTTTTTGTCTGCATTCCCAGAGTTCACCTGCCGTCCTACCACTCTGCTGTGAAAACCTTTGAGATTCTCATCCTCCTGCATTCCTTCAGCTGCTCTGTGCCACCACCACTCGCCTGCCTGTTTTGGATTACTCTGCTCTACGCTGTGGACATTGTTTGGTACACCATCTCTGCTCCAACCTCGACCATCTCAGTAAGAAAACCCATCACCAGAGTTCTACTAAAATCCTCCAAACTATCTACTCACTGCTCCCTCTGCCCCACAGGAGAACCAGCACCTTCACATGATGTCACTTTAATATTTGACTTTGTAAATAAACACTGTAAATTGGTATTTAGTCCTGGTCTCTGTTTTGTCTCAGTCCTTTCATTCTGGGTACACCCGTTAATATAACGCTGTACACGCTCCCATGGTGTTTGATCACCATTTGGTAGACCATCCATGGCACAACACTTTATAGAGAACAGGGGAATGCTTAAATGCTACAGTCACCAGGTGAGAAGAATTAGGCTGTTCACAGTGGAGCAGGTGGGTGTGGTGAACAGACAGATGTATATTATGACATTCACACTCTCTTATCCACCTTATACCTAGGCCCCCATGGTGCCTTGCGTGAATTATGGGCGTGACTTCTGGCATGAACCAGAACCGGCATTGGTTTGTGTGTGAACAGTACGAGCTAATGTAGTTTCTCCAAGAATTGTGGATTTAATTTGAACATGCAAAAAACACCATCTGTCAGAGCTCAATATAATCATACTGCTGCCTGCTAAGGATGGAGGACGAGCTGAAGAAGTGGCTGCATATTACATAAACTAGCATATTTAGCTACTTTTCATTCAACCTTTAAACAGATAAATCACATTGAGCCTCGAAGACTCATTTACAAGTGAGACCTGTTTGGACAGACAAACAGTGGTTAACTGGACACATGTAGGAGTTGGAGGCGAAAAAAAATTCCTGTCAGACTTTTTTCTTGGCTGAGAAAAACCCCTAATATTGAGAAAACACCTCACACAAACAAGCACATATTTACGTAAACATTCTGCAGAGCAGGAAGAAGGAAGAGACGAGACCGGTCAACGTCTACAGATGCTCTCGAGGTCACTGTAATCAGTCAATGTCCTCCAGTGAGATCCATAAACATTCTCGAGGTTTGTCAAGGAATGGCCAAGAATAACCCCCGAGTATCCAATCTTCATTGACTCAGTTGCTTCAGACAGTGAAGCAATGAGCAACCTGAAAAGCTGAGTATCTACACAGTAATAAGGTTGTTGTTGTATTGTTAAAAGAGGTGGGACACAATCTTATTGACCTTAAAGCAGACACAGAGCCAGCCAAAGTCTTAAAGTCCTCCATCACTGAGCTTGGGTTAATTGCAGAGAAAATCGTAATACCGAAGAATACTATACTGCTGTGTCCTCCATACACTTGAAATCATACCTGATGTTCTCGTTAGACTGTTTTCAATCCTTCTGTGAATCTGGCGTTTCTTCTCCGGTGGTTTATTGTAGTCCAGCCATAAAGTGGGATGCAGATTTTCCTCTGTCGGCCATTTGTCAACAAAGTGAAATGAGCACACATACCACGTTTTTTGTGGTTTCTTCAAGTTCCGGGTTTTCAGCCAAATTCTTAATTCCTCATCTGTAGGAAGATGGAAACTATACTGCTTTTCACAGGAACACACTTTTTGTATTGTGTTTGTGTTCAAAACTCTGTTGTAGCCACTAATTTAGTTTGGTCTGGTTGTTCATGCAGCCGCGAACAACACAAAAGGTACCCGAATTTGCAAGGCTATTTCAGTAAACTTTATGGTTGTTAAATAAATGTAAACAAAAACAGTGTTTTATCTGCTAAACTGAATGCAAATTACTTTCAAATAAACCACGGTCCATGCTCTGCTACCATGGATAACCAATGCTTACTACTACTTCTGGTGTCTGACAAAAAGTTGTACCCATAATCATTCATACAGTAGAACCCCAGGCATAAGGTGGATAAACACTTCATAATCTCTTAAACAATGAAGATGATGATGAGCCACATCTGTGACAACGAAAATTACTAATATTAGCTTGTGACAGCTAATATGGTTACTGTTTATTGCTACTGCACAATGTGGCTGTCTCGTATGATACGGTATGATACAGTATCTGGTTAGATGGTTAGTATTTACACTGATAAAGTGTACGGTGAAAGATTTCTCATACGCTCCTGACTTAATCTGCTGTATAATATCTCCTATCTGCAACTCTATGTTTAAACAAAAAGAAGGACATCCGTGAAGTATTTAGAAAAAGGCATAAATGTGTAGAGGGATATGGGGCTGGATATATATTGTAAATTATCAGTTATGAGTTAAGCTCATAAGATATGCATTTATTCTGCAAATAACCTTGTGTGTGGGCACCACCTGTTTTAGAAGAAAAATCAGTCTCTTACCCCAAATTAAATGTAAACTGAAACGTGAATTCTTGTTTAAAGGGCATCAAATCAGTTAATACACACAGATATGCCAAAATAATCACAAATTTAGTTGATTTTATGTAATTTATTACAAAAATGATAATCTGTGATATATCTGATGAAGATTATGCATTACAAACAAATGAATAACAAATAGCTTTGTATCAAAGGTCTACTTGATTATTCAAATCAGTGAAACTTAAAAAGGCAGATTTTTGGACTAGTTCTGTTTGTGGAGTACTTAAAATTGTGTCTAATGTGAGCTGTAGTTTGTCTGATAAGATTATTGTGATGTATGATCACCAGAAAGTGCATTGAAGAGTCTCTCTCTCACCAGAATGAGGTGTCAGAATATTCCACAGCTGCTTAAAGTGATACCAGCAAGGCCTGAGATGCTCCGGTGACTGAAAGGCTAATTTTTCCTCAAAAGTCACTTATCATCGATTGGAGGGACGAAAGTCCGGCCACTGGCTCTGAAGTCAGCTGGGATTTACCACTCTGCGGTGTGATGGTTTTAGTTAGGGCATGTTCTGCTTAGTTTCTTCTGTATCTTTTGTCCCGTGTTTGTGTAGAAAGGATGCTTCTCTTCCATGCAGAAACTGAATTTCTTCAGTTCTGAGCTCCAGAAGCGTGTAGCAGAAGTTGAGAAGTAGATAAAGAAGTAGTCGAAGACGACGAAGAAGAAGAACTTAACTGTATATGTGTTTCAGATTGACTTTAGTCCACCTCTCGGAAGAGGAATGTTCGTAACTCCTGTGATGTTTTATAAAATCTAAAGTCCATTTTCTCTGTCTGCCTTTAAAAGTTACTCTTTCAAAAGAGACAAATAAGACAAATGATTTTCTTAAAGAGAGATTACTTAAAACACATTTTCATAAATTAACATTCAGTTATGAAGATTTAAAGAAAATTACATTTTGGGGTTAATAGCAGGCAATGTTTCTCCAAAAGGTGTCGCTGTCCATGCCCTGAAAAGTAAATGTCAGTAAACAAAGGGTTCTTTAAAATGTTATCTTCATGGGAACCCATCCTGGGAGTAATACTTCTTTTTTGATAAAGGTAAAGTCTCAGCAGATGTTTCAACTTGGAGGTCAGTTGAACCAAAACTCATTAAACGATCTGTCCGTTTCATGGGAAATGAATTCATATTGGCAGTGAAGTTAACACAGTGACATCTTGATGCATGCTCAATAATCCAGGTAGAAAAATCCAAAAATGTTCAATCTGGTCCTCTGGACATTAAAAAAAAAAAAAAAAAACAAAGCAAAAAAATATAGAAACGTTTCGTCTCTCATCCAAGAGACTTCCTCAGTCTGAGGTGCTGTTTTCAGCTCAGTCTCTTAAATAGCACCTTCTCAGAGTGGATCAACCAGTTTGCTGCTGACAACCAAAACCAGCTGATCACATGCTCAAGAAGGACCATCAGCCTAACAATGGATCATTAGCATACTGATGGCTGTTTACTATTCACAGAGGGCTGAGTGATACTAGCAAT
>NC_056519.1:27152281-27161757 GCF_014905685.2 Nematolebias whitei
CACCACCAAGTCATTGGTTCAGGTATGTTGACGACACCTGGGTTAAAATTAAATCTCAGGAAGTCCAACATTTTACTGACCACATCAACTCTGTGGATAAATACATCAAGTTCACACGAGAAGATGTAAAAAATGGCAAGTTGGCTTTCTTGGACTTTGAGGTCTCAGTCTCTGATAGAGGACATTTGCAAACTGAGGTGTACCGCAAACTCACCCACACAGACCAATATTTGCAGTTTGACTCCCATCACCCTTTGGAGAACAAGTTAGGAGTCATCAGGACTCTGTATCAAAGAGCAGACAGTGTCCCCACTAGCTCAGGAGCCAGGCAGAAGGAGAAATCCTACACAAAACAGGCTCTAGAGCAATGTGGATATCCTAACTGGGCCTTCCTGAAAGCAGAGAAGAAACCCAAACAGGACTCCAGTCAGCCATCAGGTGAAAAGGAGGAACCCAGACCCAGACCAGTGGTCATTCCGTATGTTGAGGGAGTATCAGAGAAACTGAGACGTTTATTTTCTAAACATAATGTCCCAGTGGCTTTTAAACCCCAAAATACATTACGGCAAAGACTGGTTCATCCCAAAGATCCAGTCCCCCGGCACAAACAGAGCAATGTTGTGTATGCTGTTCAGTGTCAGGAGGGCTGTGATCAGTCTTACATCGGGGAAACAAAACAGCCACTGGCCAAAAGGATGGCCCAGCACAGAAGATCAACATCATCAGGCCAGGATTCTGCAGTCTACACTCATCTCCAGGCCAGCGGTCACTCTTTCAAGGATGAAGATGTTCACATCCTGGACAGAAAGGAACGATGGTTTGAGAGAGGAGTAAAGGAGGCCATCTTTGTGAAAAGAAATCGTCCATCATTAAACAGGGGTGGAGGCCTCCGGGTTCAACTGTCCCCCTCTTACAATGCTGTGATTGCTAGTATCACTCAGCCCTCTGTGAATAGTAAACAGCCATCAGTGTGCTAATGATCCATTGTTAGGCTGATGGTCCTTCTTGAGCATGTGATCAGCTGGTTTTGGTTGTCAGCAGCAAACTGGTTGATCCACTCTGAGAAGGTGCTATTTAAGAGACTGAGCTGAAAACAGCACCTCAGACTGAGGAAGTCTCTTGGATGAGAGACGAAACGTTTCTATATTTTTTTGCTTTGTTTTGTTTTTTGTTTTTTTTGAATGTCCAGAGGACCAGATTGAACTTTTTTGGATAACACAGTGACAGTTTTTTTGTATTACACTTTCACTAGTGTCAACTAAGAAGTTAGTAAGCTGAGTTGAACACCTGTAAGGCAAAGTCTATTTGTTCCCAAGGGAATAGATGTATCTTATTTTCAACAGTTTCAAACACAAAACACATGAATGATGTTTGTTTGAGATGAGGTGAACTCTTTCTGTTTTAGCTGAGATTAACTGTTTTCTGAGATGAGGTGTTCTTTTCTGAGGTGGTGAGCTGTTTCTGAGGTGGTGTTCCCCTACATATTCTCCCACTTTTCAGTTTTCAATCCTGATGGTTTTGAATCAAAAACTCATTGTCCCTACCTCAGGAATGTTCCAAGAACGATGTAGTAGATTCCCAAAAGTCAAGGTCTATAATTCCATGGAAGGAAAACAAAGTTAAAGTTATCCCATATGAAGTCAGAAGGAATAATTCCAGGTAGGGAACAGATCAATGTTCTAGGTTATTCCCAGTGTGTTCAAAAGGGTTAATTCCAGGTGTTCAAAGGGTTAATTCCACAACGTGAAACAGGAAAGGCAAAAGTATTCCATTTGAGTTCAAAGCAATAATTCCACAGAAAGGGAAAGGAAACTCAAGGGTATTCCATGTGAAGGCCAAGGGGTCCTCTGGAAGGTATGGTGATGTCACTCTCTGGAACGATGGGTTGGATCGTAAGGAGATGCAGTGACGTCATCTGGATGATGGACTGGATCAGTTGGGTGATGCAGTGATGTCATCTGAATGAAGGATTGGACCATTTGGATGATGCAGTGGTGTCATCTGGAGGAAGGATGGGACCCTCTGGATGATACATCAGGATGGTGCTCATCTGGACCACAGGATGTGGATGTTGGCGTAGGATGGTACCCATCTGGTGATTTCTGGTGACCATGTAAGTGTCTAAGTGCTTTGTTCATGTAATGGAATCCTAAAGATAAATCTGTATGCATGCAAATCTAATGTCAACTTAATTGACAAAATAAATTGTTCAAAGTGTTCTTGAATAAGAATAAAATAATCTAATGCCTCTACTTTTGTATACGGGTATGTAGACAAAATGTGTGTAGGCTAATGATTAAATGTTGAAGAAAAATAAAACATGCACTAAGAAATTTGTTGTAAAAATTAGTAAACAAAAATTTAGGAAGCTTAGTTCATTTTGTTTAACAATTTTGTTTACTAAAATGGATCACTCACGTGGTGAGTGTTGAATGAATTTTAAAACAAACTTTAACAGGTTGATCAGCTGAGTGTGAGCATAAACAAAAACGATTCTGACGCCGACACCCGGAAGTAGATTTCCCCCACTTGTGGGTTGTTATCTTTTTGACTGTTAATTGTTTTGCTTTTTTTTTTTTTTTTTTTAGCTTGATCTAGTGGTCAAAGAATATTGAATTTTGTTTTACAGTGTATTGCTATTAGGTTTAAGGTGTTTTACCATACCTATTTCTTTTGAAAGTAAAATTTATTTTAAAGATTTGTAAGCTTAAGGTTTGAATTTTTCCTATTTTAAGAAGAGTAAAGTTTATTTGAATTTTGTAGTTTAATTAGCCTAATTTTGGTTTTAGTTAGGTTTTTAGTTTAAAACTCTTCTTTATTAGTTGTTTTAGTTTGAGCCTTGTGTGGCTTGATCTAGTTTGAGTACACAACTGGAGACAGTTGGTCTGTTATTAGATGTATTCTTGTCCACCCTGGAAGGATGTTGTGGGTGTTGTAGTGAACTAGACCTCCGACCTCAACCTGTCTCTGAAGACCTTCAGGGGACAGGAACTGTTATTTCATTGATTTGAATCCAGAAATACAAATGATCTCATCAAGAGACTATTTAATTGTATCCTGAATTAATCAATTGAAAGAACACTCTTCTTTTTACATTATCATTACTATTTTAAGATATCTTGATAATCCAAAGTGTGTTTAGTTCATACCATTTCTAACTGTTGAAGTGAACCACTCATTTAAATCAACTGTGAAACGGTATTGATTTTTAAACCTCATCATATTTTTGATCATACTGTTAAATGCCTATTTACGAAATAAGTGTGCATTTAGTCTTCTATCTGAATGAGGAGTAGTAGTGGATGTCGGTCGAAAGTCAGAGACGAGTTATTAGAACGAAGTATCTTGTTTTTAAAACTCGCAGACAGTAAATAACTTCAACTGGCACCTGCTCTGTCTCACCTCGTCATAATATTTCTCTGTCTGTACTAACCGTTTTTAAAAAACATTCCTGTTGTCTCTAGACTTCTAGTGACCCTCTGACATCACTAGAACCACACCTCTGCTGGTTGTTTCAACCAATCAGGAAGTACCACATAACAGGAAGTGGATATCCCTTTAAAAGGAACACTTCGTGGAACTATTCAGTCAGTCCTGGAACTCAGTCGGAGTCTTTAAGTCTTAGTCTTCAAGAGTCTTAGTCTTTTCCAGTCTTGCTGGAACTTTCAGTCAGAGATGAGACTCAACTAAGTAGCGGATGGATGGGACCATGTGCAAAGGGTCCCTCCATTTCAGCGGAGTCACAGCTCGCATCGCTGTGCACTCAACCCGAGCAGTACATGCTCTCAACTTCGAGTGAAGCTTATTCTGTTGATCGGAGCATATGGAACTACTTCTAAAGATTCCCAGCTACTTTAACCGGAGATGCTGAAAAGGGAGCGTACTAATGGACTTCTGTTCCGGAGTGGAGGTATCCACCATCTCAGGTAACAAGCCATTGACGTCCTGAAGTGTACCGGAGAGCTAAGCTGGATGTCGGAGGAAGGGTGCAATGTTCTGGTTCCACACATAACTTTCATCCTTAAATCTAAACTTACTCCTTAAATCTATTTCTCCTCTTTAACTTTTCTATTCGCCAGTAAAACAAACTAGATGCCTTCAGAGGTGAATCAGCCTCAATCAGTAATGTTCTGTTGTCTTGTTAGCAAAGCTTGCCAAGTTTATTAATCAGAAACAGATCAGCAAATCAATGTGTACATGTTTTGATGTTAAATTTTGATTCTGTTAAATAAATGACCGCATTTATTCTGATGGGTCAAAGATAAAATGGCATCTCATGTCACTGATTAAACAATCCACTCACAGTTATCTTGGTCACATGGCAGAAATTTAACTCGAAAAAGAAAATAATCCGCTGTAATTAAACAATTAATATTCTTTGTGCTTGAACTAGCTTTAAGAATAATTAATTATTAGTGAAGTTAACGCCTTAGCTCACTACATAAATGTTGGCCCGTACGTGTTTTAAATAACATAAACGGTGGCCCGTGTGTCCACAATAAAGCTGTCCTGACAAACTACATTGTGCATTCCAGCTTTGGAAGCTTTCTGTCCAGTGGTTGGTGTGAAGGTGTACTGGACCATTTTCCCCCACTTGAAGCTTTTCATGGGAGGCTTTTTGGTCATGGTGTGTTTTGAGTTCTTTAGTCGTCTTGTTAAGACACTTTTTATTAAAGGTGAAGGTATTTCTTGGTTGTTTATTCCGATCTTTTATGTACAGGTGGTTGGTGTTTTCACCAGGTTTGTAATATATGTATAAAGGAAGTGTCATTTGTTGACCATTCATCATCTTAGATGAAGAAATGCCAGTAGATTGATGTGGAGCTCTTGCAGGTTGGAGCTGGCAACAGATCATGTAGTCTCTGATGTAGCTGTTTACATCTTTGCGCATTCCTGGCCAGTAAGAAACCTGTCTTAACGCTCTGAGTGTTGCTTTGGTGCTATTGTGTTTTGAAGATGGGGTTTCATGGGCGTGTGCCAGCATCACACCCCTGTGGTCATGAGGCACCATGAACGAAGGTGAAGTTGTTGGCTCAGAAGCAAATACTAACATGCCCTTGAACATTTTCAGGAAAGGTTTTACCTTAAGGAATGAACGAAGTTCAGGGATTGAGTCAAGTTCCTCTGAGGAGGGAGTGACATGATCTGGATCAGTTATGTAGTGAATCATCTTTTTGATGGCTGGATCCAGAGATTGAAGCTTATTGATGACTTTATCAGACAATGCTGGTCCAACTGAGATTGTGTTAGCAGTTGGTTGTGAAAGATCAGAAGAGCAGGCTGCAGCACATGGATGTGTGAGCGTTTGCACCTCTTGGGTGAGTGGGTGTGGGATAAAATCAGGTGGCCAGGAGGGGTCAAAAGACTGTGTGTTACCACTAGTGGTACTGTTGTTAGTTAACGAGTCTGTGAGATTGTTAAACTGTTTGTTTTGTCCTGACACCTGTGAGTGGCCTCTGGCCTATCTGAGAATAGATGGACTCTGAATCAGGGTATCATAGAGATCCCTGTTAGTGTTGGATTTGTTCGTCCTGGAGAGACACTTAAGTGTCAATCATATGAGCTCTTTGCAGCTCTAGTGGTTGTGCAGGTGTAACTGACACTACCTCTGTGGGAGGTGTGTTCTCAGTCACCTGATGTTTGTCTTTGGGTGGTGTCGAGGAAAATTAACACAACTCAGACTTTTCAGACTTTTCACCTGTTCCTCTCATTGGTTCGGAGATACATGGAGAAAAGACACAATAATCAGTCAGAGAGATTCAAGTTAAAAAGTATTACCAACATTTATTAAAGCTTTCAGCTGAAAGGAGACGCTCTTACCCCAAACCAACAGAGACACAGCAAAAACCCAAGACACATCTGACCGGAGCTTCAGCATCTCCTGTATTTAAACACAAAAGCTCCACCCAGAGATGTGTCACACATTCTTACAGTTCTTTGTCTAAACTAGTTCAAACTGATGTCTTCATTTCCTGAAAGTCCTTTTATGGAGTTGTTTTATTATTTTCTTCTGCCGTTCCAGTTTACTTGGTGATCTTGTCATCAGGTGGGACATACACACCAGCAGCTCCCTGTTAGTTCATGCCCCGTACACAAAAAACTTAAATACATTCTCTGACTTAGTTCACTCTGTACTTGTTGATACCAAAATGCAAGCAGATCCAAAAGCCAAGCAGATACAGATAAAGGACAAGATACAGTTGTGATACATCGAGCAATACAGCAGAGCAGATAAAAGCGTCTTTATATTTTCCCCCTTTTGGTCTCTGAAAGAGACCATTACTCCTAACTATCCATCCCTGAATAGGTGTAGCTCTGCATGTCCTGGAAAATCCCCTGAGGCAGCTGTTCATTTTAAGGAGGTGTAGTGAACTAGGCCTCCGACCTCAACCTGTCTCTGAAGACCTTCAGGGGACAGGAACTGTTATTTCATTGATTTGAATCCAGAAATACAAATTATCTCATCAAGAGACTATTTAATTGTATCTTGAATTAATCAATTGAAAGAACGTTCTTCCTTTTTACTTTATCATTACTATTTTAAGATATCTTGATAATCCAAAGTGTTTAGTTCATACCATTTCTAAATGTTGAAGTGAACCACTCATTTAAATCAACTGTGAAACACTTCCTGGGACTATTCAGTCTTCTTTCAGTCTTCCTTGAGTCTTTGAAGTCTTTCAGTTCTTCCACTATGAAGTCTTCCCAGGAGTCTTCCACTTCTGAGTGGAATTTCTGACTGGAGTCTTACTGAGAGTTCCTAAGGAACTTTCAGATTTAATCAACAGCTGATGGATTTGACCATGAGACAAGGGTCCGTCCATCCCAGCGGAGTCACAGCGCCTCGCTGTGAACTCACTTGGGCGTAACGCCCTACAACTTCGAAGGAAGCTTGTTCTGTTGAACAGAGTACATCGTCACGACTTCGGACGATGACCAGCCACCCTGACCGGAGACACTGAAAGGTAGCGTGCAAAGGGACCTCTATACTGGAGCTGATCCATCCACTGCAAAGGTAAAGAGACGTCACGAGTTGTCACGCACTAAGTGGACCGGGGGTTGAGCTGGTGTTGAAAGAAGAGTGTTAATTCTGGTCAACAAACACATCTTCCTTCATCCATCTTTCTCTTTAAATCTATGTCTTCTCTTTAAACTTTTCTATTCGCCAGTAATCTAGATGCCTTCAGAGGTGAATCAGCCTCAATCAGTAATGTTCTGTTGTCTTGTTAGTAAAGCGTGCCAAGTTTTTATTAATCAGAAACAGATCAGCAAATCAATATGTACATGTTTTGATGTTAAATTTTGATTCTGTTAAATAAATGACCGCATTTATTCTGATGGGTCAAAGATAAAATGGCGTCTCATGTCACTGATTAAACAATCCACTCACAGTTATCTTGGTCACATGGCATTAATTTAACTCGAAAAAGAAAATAATCCATTGTAATTAACAATTAATATTCTTTGTGCTTGAACTAGCTTTAAGAATAATTAACTAGTCGTGTGTCTACAGCAAAGCTGTCCTGACATTACTACAGAGGAAAGCAGGACATCACCTCATGCCTCTGTGACAGTGGTCATTTCTGACCCAGACCCCACCTGTACAGGAAAAGAAACTTTCCCTCATCTTTCTTGGTAAAAACACAATGTAGCATTTTAGCAAAACATGCAACTTTAAAGCTGGCGGGAACAGTCAGCCTCTTCCAGTAGTGGTGCGATGGCCACTAAGGATAGTTCCATGTCTCGTCCCTGGCTGTACATTTGGTAAGCAGGAGGGCACTCACTGCCACCTTTCTCAATTGTATAGGTGATGAATCTGACTGCCAGTGAATGACAGCAGGGCACACAGCAACAGCCATGATCCCTAAAAATGTAGCCACAGACACTAACAGAGAGATTACTAATGTTTTCCATTTACCAAACATGTTTGAAAACCATTCTTCTAAGGGGTTCTCAATGCCTGAGTGTTCGTGCATGGTCTTACTCAGTCTTCTCAGTCCCTCCAGTGCTCTGGTCACCGATCCATCCGGGACAGTGTTGTTAGGATGAAAGTACAACATTTTTCTCCAATCATAGCACAGGCTCCCCCCTTTTCGGCTAATACTATGTCCAGTGCCGTGCGGTTTTGTATGGCCATCAGAGAGGTAGGTCCTAATTGCTCAGCCAGACCCTCATCAGCATCTCTAGTTAAGTTTGCCAAGCTTAGTACATTATAATGTATGTAATTAATCCTATCAACGTTCTTGTTTGGGGTGACTGAAAAAACTGCATTGATTATGGGGATGTTTTCAAATCTAGCTGCGATTTGATCAGCTAACTTATATTCATTTGGGACTCCCCACAGGACTCCTATTGCATCAATATGCAGGTCCTTCTAAAAAAATTAGCATATTGTGATAAAGGTGTAGTGAACTTGACCTGATGTCAAATCAATGACCTTAGGATCATATGGTCAGAAACTGTCATTTCATTGATCTGCATCCAGAAATACAGGTTGATCGATCCTGAGACTTTCTTTCTTGAATTAATCAAGTGGAAAAGACAATTCTCTATGATCATTACTATTTTACAAATGTTTGATAATCAAATTGTGTTAGTTCAAACAATGTTTACATGTTGAAGTGAACTACTCATTTTTATTTACTTAAACAGTAGTAATGATTTTTAGTCCTCAATTCAAAGTGAAATCAAGTTAGAGAACGTTAGAGAGTAATGATTCAATTTCTTGATTTTTCTGTCTTCAATGAGCAAAGTTGTAAGGGTGTTAAAGTTCAAGCTTCGGTCAACTAGAAAGTTTACTGAAAAGAAATGTCGTGTTTAACTTTTACAGCAAGATACAGGAGAGGTGGCACCACGAAGTCTGGTTTTTCCATGATATCTTTCTGTCTGTTCTTAAACAATCCTTGACTTTCCATAACACCTTACATCACAAACCACACCTCTGTTCTGGTCCATCCACCAATCAAAAAGCTCTCAAATGAACCGGAAGTATAGCCCGTTTAAATGTGGCAACTTCCCAGTTCAACAGTAGAGTTCAAGAGTTTTGGGATCCAGAATGCAGAGAGTTTGGGAGTTCATGAATGCAAAACGCAGGCATTCATGGATGCTGCTAAACCAAACAAGCTGAACCAGAGACGATTTTGGGAATTATAACTTCTGTTTGGATAACCTCGCATGGCTCTCTAGGTATTTGGCTGTTCTCACTGAGACGCTGAACAGTGGTTGGAAGTGAGACTCCACGCCGGAACTGATCTATCTTCAGAAAAGGTAAAAGTCGACCTTCACCAAAAGTGTACTGTTTGGGACAAGCTGAGTTCCGAAGGAGCGTGCACGTTCTGGTTAAAACAGATAAATTCCCTCACACATCTCTCTGTAAGATAAATCTCAATTTTCCATCTTTAAACTCTCCTTTCTGCTAGAAAATTAATCCAGATGTTTTCATTAATGTCTGTGGTGAAGCAACGGAAAACCATGGC
>NC_056519.1:27161857-27166283 GCF_014905685.2 Nematolebias whitei
GTGTTGAGTTTGACGCATTACAGCTGTGCGCGCTATGTAACACGTCAACGCCCGCACCGGACAGAGAAGATGGAAAGATGCTTCTTCTTCTGATCTGTGGGGGGGAGGGAAAAATCCCTCCAACGATATCTCTCTTGATTTAAAAGAGCTCGTGATGTTTTTAGGCATAAAAGCTGGGTTTGGTCTTAAATCAGCTGAACTACCGTCAGCCTGGATTCTGAGACATGACGGAGCGGCAGAGAGGGCAGATAAATCACTCACCCTCTTAGCAGATGTTAAAGCCAGCAGCAGGGCTGTTTTAAGAGACAAGAATTTAAGTGAAAACCTGATCCAAAGGCTCAAATGGGGCTTTGATCAGGACTCGCAGGACCAGCGTTAAATCCCACTGTGGAACAAGTGAGCGTGAAACAGGCCTACGTCTTTGTACACCTTTAGAAACCGCTTTATCAGCGGGTGATTAAAAGCCGTTCTGTCTCCGAACCCTTCGTGGCAGGAAGAGATGGCTGCAGCGTACGTTTTAATCGTGCTGAATGCCAACTTCCTATCCATCAGCTGTTGTAGAAAAGACAGCACGCCGCCTAATGGGCATGAGGTGGCCTCTAAACCTTTCTCTGTACACCAGCGTTGAAAGGCCGTCCACTTTGATGTGTACAGAGCTGTGGTAGATGCAGCACGTGAATCTTGGATTGTGCGCACTACCTCCTGTGAGAGACCCATCCTCTCTAAGCGGAACCGCTCAGCGGCCAGACCCACAGGTGCTGGCCTATTTCTGGGTAACTCCTGATCACTCCTCCTGCTTGAAGGAGAGCATCCTCCCTCCACGGCAGTTTCCACGGGCGACCCGACAACAGACGTTGCAGGACTGGGAACCATGATGCGTTCACGCGCTCGGGATCCACCAGGAGGGCTGTCAATCCCTCCTCCTGAACCCGGTTCAGGAACTTTAAAATCAGAGGAGGTGGGGGAAAAACGCGTACAGAAGCGTTTTGGGCCACGGGCTGTGAGCAAATGCATCCACCCCCAGCGGTGGATCGTCTTGCGGGCTCAGGGAAAACCATAGTTGACACTGAGAGTTCTCTCGTGTCGCAAACAGGTCCACAGCTGCTTTGCCAAACTTCTGCCACGTCTGAGCCATCAGGTCTGGGTGGAGGGTCCAGTCCGCGTGACGTGGACCGCCCCTGGACATCACATCTGTCCCTCTGTTCAGAACACCGGGTATTTAAACTGCTCTGATGGAGATCAGGTTTTGGTGAGCCCAACACAGTAGCTTTCACGCAATGTGTAACATCTGGGCTGAACGCACACCCCCCTGGCGGTTTATGTACGCAGCAGTCACCATGTTGTCTGTGTGAATCAACACGTGTTGATTCTGTAGCACGGGAGCAAAGTGTTGAATCACATTCAGCACTGTGCGACACTCCAAAACATTGATGTGGGCTGATGTGCAGTGGGGCCACAGCGCCCCTACTGCTTGAGATAGGCATGTCCCCCCCCCCAACCTGACAGCGACGCGTCCGTGAAGACTGACACGTGTGACGTGGGTCTGCTGACGGGAACTCCCTCTGACAGAACCAGGGTGTTTCCCCAGTGTCGGAGGTCTGCTCTCACAGAGGAAGGGACAGTGATCATCCGTCTTTTGTGTTTTACTGGATCCACACGCAGACGCGCAAACCACCTCTGGAGGCGTCTCATGTGTAACAAACCCAGCGGAACCACTGTGTGAGCTGATGACATCATTCCCAACAGCTTCATGACGGAGACAGCTGTTATCACTTTGCCGGGTCTACGTGGCGGAGTTGACTTTTTAAAGTGTCGATTCTCGTTTGTGATAAGCGAGCCTTCATGGTAATTTAATTTAATTCCACTCCCAGATAAACAATTGTCTGGGCCGGGAAAATCGAGCTTTTCTTCCAATTTATGGCGAAGCCCAGATTTAACAGGTGTGATGCCAACACCTGAACCTGCATCAGCGCCTCCTGTCTGGAGTGTGACAGGAGCAGCAGGTCGTCCAGGTAAAACGAAACTCTCATCCCTGCTCTGTGCAGTGGATGCAGGGCTGTCTCCACACACTTTGAGAACGTACGAGGCGCGAGGGAATACCCGAAAGGCAGCCTGTTGTACTGATACTTCATCCCCTGAAAGGCGAAACGCAGAAATTTCCTGTGTTTTGGGATGATCGGTATGTGAAAATAAGCATCTTTTAGATCGATGGAAACAAACCAGTCGTTTCTCTGGATGTTGTCCAACAGCTGTCTGGTTGTCAACATGTGAAACGGTCTGTCCATGATCGCTTTGTTGAAAACTGACAGATCCAGAATCGGTCTCATCCCTCCGGTCCTTTTGGGGACCAGGAAGTAGCGTGAGTAAAACCCTGTGTTTTCCTCTCCGTTGGGAACTCTGTAGATTACGCCTTTTATCAGAAGCTCCTGAACTTCTGCATTTAAGGCTGAGATTTGGTCTGGTGATGACAGGACCGTTTCCATAACTCCTCCGAACGGAGGGGGTCGGGTTGCAAATTGCAGCGTGTAACACTTGCATAACACTCTGTCCATCCATCTGTCCGGCGAACAGGTTTTTAGCCACTCTGCGTAACGTTCGTGGAGTGGACGTGCGTTTAAATGATGCGCCGTGTTCTGAACGGATGTCATCCAATCCGCCGCCTCGACCGCCGTCATGCGTCGCGGAAATGTTTTCCGCGTGACCCAAGGCGAGGCTTCTTCGAAAGGGCTGTTGTGCACGCGCCCGTGCGCTGCGTCTGGATCGCGGACCAACCTTCATGTCTGGGTGGGCCGGTGTGTGCTGAGGCGAAGCGTGTGCCAGCTGATGACGTCGTGGGGCTGCACGTTTAACGTCGCTGTGCGAACGTTGAGAGGCGGAGGGCGTGACTTCATCAACGCCGTGCTGTCGGAGTGAAGGTTGTGAGCCTCGCGGGAGCGCACGTCTTCTCTGGGGAGACGCGCGCCGCTCTCGTTGGGGGCGGGGCTCGTCATCGGGTTCGTTCAGCTGTCTCACGCTTATGCCGCCGTGAGCTGCCGATCGCTGAGACGCGGTGGATGACGGCCGCTCGCGTTTGCTCAGGTGAGGCGTGTGTTGTTTTCGCTGAGAGCTGGGACCCCCACTGGACCCGGCCTGCGGTCCCACATTTATACCGATGTGAGCCTGTGAGCGCCGGGCAGCTGTGCGTGCATCATCAACACAGCGCCGTTTGGATGGAGGCTGCTTGCCTCGCTCGGGTGCGCGGTTAACACCGCTTGGGTGATGATCGTGCGGGTCTGATTGATAACGAGTTATTTTCGCTTACCGTAGTGTCGAGTGAGCGTCTCGTCATGTGTTGGAGCGGCGGTGGGTTTAAAAACCTTTATTTAAGGACACCGGCTCTTTATATGTGGAGGATGTGTGTGTAGCGGCTGTGAGCTCATCCGAGCTTACAGACTGGCTAAAAACAGACACTTTGATCATTGAAAAATCATTTATTTCAACTTCTGTGTCATTTATACACACATCCGCAGACCGTCATTTTTTAAAACTTCTCCCCCGTGAGCTCTGCGATTTGTTTGCCCCGAGCGTCGTCTGCAGGCGATCTCTGGGGAAACGCTGAAGTGCAGGTTGCCGGAATGAGGAGGGGTGGTCTCTGATGGGCGGGGCTGGTGGTGGAGCTGAGCAAGACGAAGCTGCTGCGGCCGTGGAGCGCCGATGTTTCTGCCTCTGCTCGCGACGATCTCTCCAGCAGGCCGGGGGACGGGATAAGCCACACGGCTTGATGAGATGGCGCACAGCTTCCGACATCTCCTCCGACTGCTTCTTAATTCGTCAGCATGGTTTTTAAGCTGCTTCTGAACAGCGCGTCCGACGTGATGGAGCCTTCCATCAGGTCCTTGTGCAGCTTTTCCGACAGCGAGGGAAAATGACGAAGCCAGGTGGATCGTTGGATTACCGTCATCCACGCTGCAATCCTCGACAGGCAAACCGTGGAAGCGGCGCACATGTTGAGGATGGCATCTACCGACTTACAGAGGGAGCTCTTTGTCTCCTCGGCAGGATCGCGGCCTCCATGCTAATGTTAGCAGCGCCACGTTGTTGCTAGCTGCGGCCGCCTGAAAAACACACTGGTGGGCTCGATTGGAGAGCGCGGTCACTGCCTGGTCGTGTTTCACCGGAGGAACGGGACGCTGCTCCAACCTGGACAGCTTCGCTCCGAAGGTTTCCGCGAGGCTTGGCTCAAGGGGGGTACCGAGCGATAGCACCGCTCGGTGAACCCCTCCGCTCTGGTGATGGGACCGTGAGTGGAGACGGGCGCCCTCAACCTACCAGGACCGGCTGCGGCCTCGTTCCAGTACGATGTCACCGCTGGAAAACAAGGCCAGATGGGATCAAGACGGCGAGCCGGCGTGGAGCCAAACCTTCCCGCAAGATCATCCAATCTAGC
>NC_056519.1:27166383-27178088 GCF_014905685.2 Nematolebias whitei
ATATATATATATATATATATATATATATATATATGTCCCCCTTAACAACTCCCTGCTATCCCCCTCGCCTCAGGTCAAGAGTCTTGGTGTCATCCTCGACACCATTCTCTCCTTCACTTCACACATCAACAACGTCACTTGGCCTGCCTATTTCCATCTCAGAAATATTAACCGTCTCCGCCCTTCTCTCACACCCCACTCCACAGCTATCCTTGTGCACAGTCTTGTGACTTCTCGGATTGACTACTGCAACTCCCTTCTTTATGGCCTCCCCAACAAATCTCTCCAGAAGCTACAATTGGTCCAGAACTCAGCTGCCCGTGTCATCACTCAAACCTCCTCCTATAACCACATCACTCCTGTCCTGCAGCAGCTCCACTGGCTCCCGGTTAAATCACGCATAGTCTTCAAAATTCTTCTTCTCACTTTCAAAGCTATCCACAACCTTTCCCCTCCGTACCTATCTGACCTCCTACACATCTCCATCCCCTTTCGCTCTCTCAGATCCTCCTCTTCACTACACCTCCATGTACCCTCTGCCCGCCTCTCCACCATGGGGAGCAGAGCCTTCACCTGCTCTGCCCCTCATCTCTGGAACTCTCTACCCCCTGAATTAAGAAACACCACCTCTCTTTCTATATTCAAGACTGCTCTGAAAACACATCTCTTTAGACTCGCTTATCCTTAACTTTCCTGTATGTATTTTATATTCTTTACGCATTTTATATTCTGTATGTATTTTATATTCTTTATGTATTTTATATTCTTTATGTAATTTATTCCTGTTGATCTTTGTTCTTACTGTAAAGAGTCCTTGGGTGTCATGAAAGGCGCTTTTTAAATAAAATGATGATGATTATTATTATTATTATATATATATAATATAGTGTATATATATATATATATATATATATATATATATATATATATATACACACACGTTGGTTGACTGGAACCCCTGAAAGAGGAAAGACACTGTCAGGATGGCCAGGCAAAGAGAGCAGTACAGGAAATTGATTGTGTTGTCTTGTTTCCTCCTTACAGGTGGATTGGCAGAGAAACTCTGTGTGAATCCAAGGCTTCCAGAGAGGTCCAATTCAACAGGCAGTTCAAGGCAGGGAAGTGGCTGGAGGGCAAAGCGCAGGGAACGAGACACAGGACCAAAGGCAAAACAGGACTGGATCCAAACGACAAGATGACTGTAGGCACACAAAAACAAAGTAAGTCTTTTCATCAAACTCTAGTAATACTGACTAGAAGCATAAATACCAAAAGAGGAATCAATGCTCCAGAGAAGAGTAGAACTTGAATGCAGCCTTATGTAGAGTCGGAGCTCATCAGGTAGACGACCGTCAGCTGTGGGTAATCGGCGGCTATCTTGGGGCTGCAGCAAGTGCTACTCTTACAGTATCCCCCCCCCCCAAGAATCGCCCCCAGGCGACCTGAGGCGCTTCTCGGGGTGGGCCTTGAAGAAGGCAGTGATGAGGCTGGGATCCAAGATGAATGAGTGGGGAATCCATGAATGCTCCTCCGGACCGTATCCCTCCCAGTCAACAAGGTACTGGAATCCCCTTCCTCAGCGTCGCACATCCATGATGGTCCGAACGGTGAAGGCTGGATGATTGTCGATCAACTGGGCGGGTGGAGGGAGGTCGGCAGGTGGGCATAATGGGCTCTCTGAAACAGGCTTGACTTGGGAAATGTGGAAAGTTGGATGAATCTTCATAGATCTAGGGAGTTGTAATCGAACTGCAGAGGGGTTGATGATTTTGATGACAGGGAAGGGACCGATGAACATGGGGGGTCATCTTCCTGGGGGTGTCCTTTAGATGTAAGTCTCTGGTGGAGAACCATACTTTTTGACCCACCTGGTAGGATGGTGCAGCAGAACGGTGGCGGTCGGCAAACCTCTTGTTTTGGGCAACCTTGTGTATGAGAGCTGCCTTGGCATGGCGCCAGACACGTCGACATCGGCAGAAGTGGTGTTGAACGGAGGGTATGGTGATGTCTGTCTCCTGACTGGGGAACAAAGGAGGCATGTAGCCAAGTGTAGGAGCCTAAACTAAATTTTGTAAAGATTATATGTATAACTGAAGCTATTTGTTTTATATGTAGATCTTTGTTGGTTTGAGGTTGGTAACATGTTTATTTAAGTCATGTGATGTGGGTGGGGCATGTCAGGAAAGAAAGTCCAGACAGACTAGTTGGGGAGTGAAGCCAAACAGTTTTTTGACCTCCCTAGCTCTTTTTCTGTTTAATTACCAACTCGTGGATAAATTGTTTTTGCTTACTTTTTTGCTGTACATGTTTCATTTTTAAGTAAAACTTTAAACACAAGCCACTGAGAATAATTATTTTTTCTGGACAAGAATTATGCCGGAGGCCATGGGAGCGTCAGGCTCAGGTTTCACTCAATAAGGATTTACACCAAGGGAGGCTTCAAAGGGAGACATACCTGTAGCTGAAGATTTGTGCGAGTTGTGGGCATATTCCACCCAAACCAAGTGTTGACTCCAAGCCGAGGGGTTGCGTTCCACAATGCACCATAGGGTGGTCTCCAATTCTTGGTTACACCTCTCTGCCTGACCATTTGAATGGGGATGGTAACCAGAGGTGAGACTGACGGATGCCCCCAAAGTATTGCAAAACCAGCACCAAACCTGAGAAATGAAGTGTGGGCCCCAGTCTGACACCACATCAGATGGGATGCCGTGGATCCTAAAAACATGCTGAACAAGGAGATGAGCCGTCTCCAGAGCAGAAGGTAGTTTGGGTAGTGGAATGAAGTGGGCTGCTTTTGAAAATCTATCAATGACATTTAGAATGGTTGTGTTACATTCTGATGGTGGTAGGCCTGTGACAAAGTCTACCGATATGTGTGACCATGGACGGCTGGGCGTGGGTAGTGGTTGCAACAGACCGGCAGGTGGTCGGTTTCCCGTTTTATTTCTGGCACAGGTAGCGCATGCTGCAACAAATTCTTTAAAATCTTGGGAGAGCGTAGGCCACCAGAAATGAGTCTTCGTAAGCGACAACATGCGTGAGGTACCAGGGTGACAGGAAAGTTTATTTGTGTGTACCCACTCGAGTACCTTAGACCTCATAGTAGAGGGAACGAACAGTGCCCCAGGGGGTCCTGTACCGGGATCAGATTCATCCTTATGAGCCTTGTGAACCTCTCTCTCAATAGACCAGGTGAGGGCCCCAACAATGCAGACGGGAGGGATGATGTTCTCTTCAGAGTCAGGTACATCTGGGGAAGAAAACTGGTGGGAGAGAGAATCAGGCTTGGTATTCTTAGAACCGGGTCTGAACGTCAAGGTATAATTAAAACAGTTGAAAAACAGCGACCAACGTGCTTGTCTGGGGTCAGTCGTTTGGCGTCCCTCAATTAAGTCAGATTCTTATGGTCTGTCCATATTAAAAAAGGAATTTCAGTGCCCTCTAGCCAGTGGCGCCATTCTTCTAAGGCTAATTTCACAGCCAGAAGTTCCCGGTTGCCCACGTCATAATTCCGTTCTGCTTGGGACAAGCGCCGGGAGAAGGCAGCACATGGGTGCACTTTATTATCGCTGGGAGACCTTTGGGACAGCACCGCTTCTACCCCAGTATTGGATGCGTCTACTTCCAAAATGAACTGACGTTTGGGGTCTGGATGACAGAGGATGGGTGTGGAGGAGAACAGTTGTTTGAGCTTACCAAAGGCTGCATCTGCTTCAGGGTTCCATCTGAATGTCCTATTGATGGAGGTAAGCTGTGACAATGGTGGGGCGATGCGGCTGTAGTCCTTTATAAAGCGTTGGTAAAAGTTTGCAAATCCCAGGAAGCGCTGTAATTGTTTCCTGGTCTCAGGAACCGGCCACTCCACCACTGCCTTGGTCTTCTCAGGGTCCGTTCTGTAATGTCCTTCCCCAAAGATAAATCCCAAAAAGGAGACAGACGATACATGAAATTCATACTTTTCACCTTTTACGAATAATTGATTCTCGTACAGTCTCTGAAGCACAGTCCTAACTTGTGTAGAGTGTTTGGTATTATCTTTAGAGTAGATGAGGATGTCGTCAAGATATACGAATACAAAATTGCCGATAAAATCTCTTAAGACATCGTTAACTAATGCCTGGAAGACAGCAGAAGCGTTGGTCAGGCCGAAAGGTATGACAAGGTACTCGAAATGTCCAAGGGGGGTTCGAAAAGCCGTTTTCCATGCATTTCCATGTTTTATACGGACCGAGTGGTAAGTTTTCTTAAATCCAATTTAGTGACGATTGTGACAGATTGCAATTGTTTGTGAATAGAATCAATTAACGGAAGGGGGTATTTATTTTTTATAGTAATGTTGTTAAGTCCTCGGTAGTCGATACATGGGCGAAGGGTCTTGTCTTTCTTGGTTACTAAGAATAACCCCGCTCCCATAGGAGAGGTGGATGGGCGAATAATCCCAGAGTCGAGGGATTCTTCAATTTAAGTTTTCATAGAATCTCTCTCTGGGCCTGAGAGGTTGTCGAGGCAACTGGCTGGTAGCGGGGCCCCAGGGAGAAGGTCAATGGAACAATCATATGGCCGATGAGGAGGCAGAGATAAAGCCTTTTGCTTACTGAATACTTGGGCCAGGTCGTGATACACAGGGGGAATGGATGACAAGTCAATCTCTTCTGTGGGCGAGTCAGGTCTGGAGTGGTTGGAGATACCAGAACGAAGGCTGTGCTTAAGACACCTGTCGCTCCATTTCTCCACCCTCCCGAGTTCCCAATTTATATGGGGGTTATGTTGCTTCAACCATGGGTATCCTAAAATACACTGGGTGTTGGGTGAGTCAAATATGAAAAAATCAATGTATTCATGGTGGTTCCCAGAAGTTATTAGGTGCAGATTAGCTGTTTTAAAGTGGATCTGAGCCAGGGTCTCACCAGTGACTCCTGCAATGGAAACAGGTTGAATTTCTTGAACAGGGAGTGATAATTCTTGGACAGATTTTGGCTGATTAAATTTTGCTCAGCCCCTGAATTGATCAAAACCACAACAGGGAAACGGTTTTGGTTAACTTGGATGACTGTGGGGAGTGTAAGTCTATGAGGGGGAGTGAAAGAGGAAGTGCCCACCAGTATCTCCCTCTTTACTGGTGGGCATCTTCGTTTCCCTGAAATGGGCAAGATGCTACATAATGTCTATCTTTTCCACAATAAAAACATAGTTTTGACTTCCGACATCTTTGTCTTTCATCAGGTGTTAGACGTGTACGTCCCACCTGCATAGGTTCTGGTTCAGGCAGCGCTAGATGTGTCGTGGGAACAGGATTCATGTAAACCTGGGATTTGTAGTTCTCTAAAACCGGCTTGTAGTTGTGAAACCTTCCTGATGACGCGGCAAGACCGGAAGAGGCTGCCCTCTGGGAGTTGTAGTCCCGTTCTCTTTGTCGTTCCCGGAAGCATTCGTCTAGGGATATTGCTAAATTTATTAGTGCGTCAAAACTAGGCAGCTCATCTCGTGCCGCAATCTGGTCTTTAATATACTCCGACAAGGAATTTAGAAACGTACCTTGTAACGCTCTCTCATTCCATCCAGTCTGTGCGGCGAGGATGCGGAACTCGAGGGCGTGCTCGGATACAGGTCGCCGGCCCTGACGTAATCCCAGCAAACGCTTCTCTACGTTGGGTTGTTGCAGTGGCCGATCGAAAATCCTGCGGAACTCGGTGTCAAGATTGTCGAAAGAAACAGTATCCACGTCGTGTTGGTGTAGAAATGAAGTTGCCCTCCGAAGAGCGTTACCTTTGAGTTGACTGGAAAAGTATGTGATCTTAGCGATGTCTGTGGAGTAGCGCTGAGGGGCCCCCTTGAAGGCGAGTTTGCATTGGAGGAGGAAGCCTTCTCATTGGTCAGGGTCCATGCAAAAAAAAAAGCTCTGAAGGTTTGACAAACAGTACGTTAGTTGATGTACTTACGGGGCTGTTGTCGGTGGGACTCGATGACAGGATGACTGTAGGCACACAAAAACAAGGTAAGTCTTTTCATCAAACTCTAGTAATACTGGCTAGAAGCATAAATACCAAAAGAGGAATCAATGCTCCAGCGAAGAGTAGAACTTGACTGCAGCCTTATGTAGAGTTGGAGCTCATCAGGTAGACGACTGTCAGCCGTGGGTAATCGGCGGCCATCTTGGGGCTGCAGCAAGTGCTACTCTTACAAATAAACATTTTAAAAACCTTTCTGAGTCTGTGTGTTGGATCCTCTGCCATCAGATCTCTGACAGATTGATCTGGCCAGACATAGATTCTACACCAGGCTCAGAATGGCGCTCTGGTGCGGAAGGTGCCATCAGTAAATTAGAGACCGGCATGAATGAGATCATGAACATGCTTAAGACTCTAACTCCTCACTCAAACCCTCAGGACTTAAATCATGCCGGCAGTCCTGCATATGCTGGAACCACGAGTAACCCACTCTGGGAACCATGGTTGGCTCCACCAGAACTATTTTCAGGGGCACCGGACCAGTGCCGCCCGTTCTTAACACAATGTGAAATTCATTTTCAGCTCCAGCCCTCATCCTTCCCCTCTGAACATGATAAGGTGGCGTATACCATGTCCTTCCTGTCTGGAAAAGCTAAGTCCTGGGGAACATCAGAATGGCAAAAGGATTCAAGGTACTGCTACTCGTTTCATGAGTTTTCAAAAGAGCTGTACAGAGTTTTAGACCCCATCCTCCCAGAAAGAGAGGCTGCTCGTCGACTGTTTACACTGAAACAGGGAAAACAAAGATTAACTGAGTACATTATAGATTTTCATGCTATGGCAGCGGGTAGTAAATGGAATGAAGAGGTACTAACTGATGCTTTCTACCGAGGGCTTAACGAGGAGATCAAGGACAACCTGGCAACCAAGCGATACCTGAACTCACTACAGGACATGGAGGATTTGGCGACAAGGGTGGATCTGCGCTTGATGGAGAGGTCCCGAGAACGAGCTGAAAGATCCAGCAGAACCTCGAGATCCCTCGAGGCACCCAGACGACTTCCCCTGGGACTCCCCTCTCCACCACGTCCACAAGAGACACCACAATGAGAGGAACCCATGCAGATTGGATGCAGCCATCTTACTCTAGAGGAACGTGAGAGGAAACGTCAGAACCGGCTGTGCTTCTACTGTGGCCAGGACTCTCACAACATCTCTAACTGTCCGTTAAAAGTCCAGACTCAGCAGAGAAGAGGAGACTCCTGCTGAGTCAGACCCAGAATCCAGTAATCTCCTCACCCTTCACGTTTCCAGCTGAGCTGTCCACTTCTGGTAAGACTTGCACCTCCATTAAAGTACTCATCGACTCAAGGGCTGACTCTGAGTTCATAGACCTTCAGTTTGCCCAAGAACGAGGAATAAAACTGTTTAAATCCCCTAAACCACTGTCCATCGTAGCCTTAGATGGTCACCCTCTTCATGACTCCTCTTTAATCTCCGAACCTGTGACTTTAACCATAGGGGGTAATCACAAGGAGACATTACCGTTTCTTATTATCAAATCACCCCACTCTCCTGTAGTTCTAGGGGCCACATGGCTTTCAAAACACAACCCACATATTAAATGGCAAAAGAAGGAGATTGTGGGTTGGTCCGATAACTGTTTGTCATCTTGTCTCTTTGATGTGGTTATTCCCTCAATGTTCAAGAACAATATTAAAGAGACTTATCCAGATCTTTCTAAGGATCCAGCGGAGTACCTTGACTTGAAGGAGGCTTTTAACAAAGTCAAGGCCACCTCTTTACCACCACACAGGTCTTAGGATTGCCCTATTGACTTGGTTCCTGGTTCTACTCCCCCTAAAGGGGCCCTTTACTCTCTGTCTACTCCTGAGCAAGAAGCCATGCAGGAGTACATCAAAACCTCGCTTCAAGCCGGCATCATCAGGCCTTCTACCTCTCCAGCAGGTGCTGGTTTCTTCTTCGTGGGGAAGAAGGATGGATCCTTAAGACCCTGCATAGACTATAACGGGTTAAACAAAATAACCATAAAAACAAATACCCTCTTCCGTTAATGTCATCCGCCTTTGATCTTATCCAAGGCACTTCATTTTTTACCAAGCTCGACCTCCGTAATGCGTACCATCTGGTGCACATACGTGAGGGAGATGAGTGGAAGATGGCCTTCAACGCACCCAATGGTCATTATGGATATTTGGTCATGCCTTTTGGCTTGACCAACGCCCCAGCTGTGTTCCAGTCTCTGGTCAATGATGTCCTAAGGGACATGGTTAATCAGTTTGTTTTTGTTTACCTAGACAACATTTTAATTTTCTCCAAGGACCTAAACTCACACAAGAAACATGTCAGATCTGTTCTCACCCAGTTATTACAAAATAATTTATTTGTCAAAGCTGAAAAATGCGATTTCCACCAGTCCTCCATATCTTTTCTCGGTTTTAAGATTTCACCCAATTTAGTTGAAATGAGTAGCGACAAGGTGTCTACAGTACTAGATTGGCCAGTACCCAAAGACCGGAAACAACTGCAGAGGTTCTTGGGGTTTGCTAATTTCTACCAGAGATTTATTAAAGACTATAGCCTCATTGCTAATCCCTTCCATGTTCTCACCTCCTCCAAGAAAAAGTTCCTATGGACAGAGGCAGCTGATGCAGCATTTGAAGAATTAAAGACTTTGTTTTCTTCTGCCCCTGTCCTCCATACCCCCAACCCAGAGGTACCATTTATTGTTGAGGTAGATGCGTCTAGTGTGGGTGTAGGGACAGTGCTTAGCCAAAAAAATAAGGAAGAAGTTATTCATCCCTGTGCTTTCTTCTCCAGAAGCCTATCGCCAACTGATTATGATGTCGGGGAACGGGAACTGCTCGCTGTTAAGCTGGAGGAGTGGAGGCACTGGTTGGAGGGCGCCCAGTTCCAATTCAATTCAATTCAGTTTATTTATATAGTGCCAAATCATAACAAAGTTGTCTCAGGGCACTTTACAGGAACAGGAACATTCACGTACAAATTCCAGGTTTGGACCGACCATAAGAACCTCGAGTACCTTAAGTCGGCCAAATGCCTCAACCCTCGACAAGCCAGGTGGGCACTTTTCTTTTCCCGCTTTAACTTTGCCCTCACCTTTAGACCCGGTCACAAGAACACTAAACCTGATGCCCTCTCTCGCATCATGGAGGAGGATTCTTGTTTCTCATCTCCTCCTACCGGGAAGTTTATCCTTCCCAACTCTGCCCGCCTGGCTGTCACTCAACTGGAGCTGGACCTGCGTCAAGCCAACCGGTTGCACCCCCCTCCAGCCGCCCGTCCCCCTGACCAATTATTTGTATCCCCTGAGTTTGTCCAGGAAGTCCTCAAGTTTTGCCACAGCTCCCGCCTAGTTTGCCATCCTGGTTTTTCTAAAACTGTTTCTTTAGTTCGCGCACAGTTCTGTGGCCTACATTGAACCAGGACGTGCACTCTTTTGTTTTATCCTGCCCTGCCTGTTCCCAAGCCAAGTCTTCACGCCGTCCCCTCTCTGGTCTCCCCCGTCCACTTCCCATCCCGTCACGCCCATGGTCCCACATCAGTCTAGACTTGATCACTGGTCTTCCCCCCTCTGCCGGCAACACAGTCATTCTGACGGTTGTTGACCGTTCTTCCAAAATGGTTCATCTGGTCCCTCTTCCCAAGCTTTCCTCAGCCAAGTCCCTGGCTGGGATCATGTCACATGAAGTTTTTCACCTGCATGGTCTGCCCACAGATATCGTTTCCGACAGAGGACCTCAGTTTGTCTCCAAGTTCTGGAGAGAATTTTGCGACCTCCTGGGGGTCTCCATTAGCCTCTCCTCAGGCTTTCATCTCCAGACTGATGGCCAGATGGAGAGGGTGAACCAGGAGGTTGAGACCAGGCTGAGGATCCTCTGTCAGAAAGATCCCAGCCAGTGGTCCCCCAACCTCTATTGGGTCGAACACGGCCTCAACACTGTCCCTTCCTCTGCTACCGGTCTGTCCCCTTTTTACACGGTTTTTGGTTTTCAGCCCCCTCTTATCACCATCCAGGAGCGTGAAGCTCAAGTACCCTCTGCTCACCAGTCAGCCTTACGCTGCCAACGTGTATGGCGGAGAGCCAGACAAGCCCTCCTGGAGACCTCCGCAGCCTATATCAAAGGGGCTAACCAGCAGAGGTCTCAACAGCCCACTTATCAGGAGGGCCAGAAGGTATGGCTTTACACCAGAGATCTCCCATTAAAAGTAGAATCACGCAAACCTGCTCCCCGTTTTATTGGCCCTTTCCCCATATCCAAAATCATTAACCCAGTTTCTGTCCGTTTATCCCTACCCAAATCCATGAGAATCCACCAATCTTTTCATGTATCTAAAATCAAGCCCTTTTTGCCCTCCCGTTTTCACCCCACCTGACTCATTGATGGGGCACCCGCCTACACTGTGTGCCGACTCTTCCACTCCAGAAGATGGGGCCAAGGAGTCCATTATCTGGTCGTGTGAATATCTTTACTAATTTTATTATCTAAATGTAAGGAGAGAGCAGCATATGTCAATCGGGATAATCCTTCAGCTTTAGTGAGCAGCACTCTACCTTGTAGAGATAAGTCCCTCTGCAGCCACTGGTTTATTTTATTTTTGGTTTTCTGTATAACCGGTGTAAAATTAGAGGAGCATCTTAACTTTTGGTCTTTAGAGATTAAAAATTCTAAATAAGTGACTTCTTGTTTAACAAGGATATTACAAATAAAATTTGCTGAACACTCTTTGATTGCTAGTAATTCACTTTTTTTTTATTTAAGCATAAACCAGAGGCCTTGGAAAAGTCACTAATCACATCTAAGGCAAGCGGTATCTGGTTTTCATTCCTTAAAAACAGTGGTGTCATCTGCCAGCTGGCTGATTATAAGCTCTTTATTAGTTATGGTGATTCCTTGTACAGCACTACTGGAGATATGAGTTGTAAGAATGTGTGAAAAAAGTAAGAATAAGTATGGTGAAATGGGACATCCTTGGCGAATACCACGTTTTAAGTCAAATCTAGGGGTGGAGCCATTTGGCATTTTAATAGAACTGTTGCTATTGGAGTACAAGGTTTCGACAGCTTTACAAAAAATTTTTCCAAAACCAAATTTTTTCAAAGAATGAAAAATGAATTGATGTTCAATTGCGTCAAAGGCCTTATAAAAATCCAGGAAGAGAATATAACTATCATCAGGTACCAAATATGAGTAATCAAGTAGGTCTAACACTAGTCTGATATTGTTAGAGATGTGTCTGTTTCTCATAAAGCCTGACTGTGTCTCATCAATAATTGTATCCAAGACCTCTTTAATTCTGTTAGCAAGTATTAAAGTCATAATCTTATAATTATTATTGAGTAGACATATAGGTCTCCAATTATCAATAAAAAGTAAGTATTTGTTTGGTTTCGGAATGAGTGTTATAAGACCTTGAGTGAGGGTAGGAGGGAGAGTGTTATTCTTTATACTTTCTAGGAATACCTGTAATAGAAATGGAGCTATATGATTAGAGAATTTCATTCAATTCATTCAACCTTTATTTAGACAGGTAAATCCCATTGAGCCTCGAGGTTCTATGTCATATAGGCTTCGCCCTTTAAGGCTGTCGCTGATGGGTTTATCCCGTTATGCGCAAGCATCATACTGAAAAAATTAGTCCACGCTCACCTGCTGTGTGGGCCCCACCCGATCCGTATAAATTACATTAAGAGCGGGTAATCTGCTCCCA
>NC_056519.1:27178188-27183841 GCF_014905685.2 Nematolebias whitei
TCCCTCTCCTCTCTACTGATGTTGGAAGGTGGTGGTTTGGCATTGCTGAGGCAGGCTGAAACTTTGATTCTGAGCTGTTCTGCTTCAGCCTCTTTAATTTTGTTGTTGCGGATGGCTGACTCAGTAGCTGTGATCATCTCCACCAGAGGAATTCTACTTGGTGCAACCGCAAAGTTCAGTCCCCTGGCAAGAATCTCTGTCTCCGACTGGGAGAGCTGTCTGTCAGATAAATTCTTCACCCACTTTTCTGTCTCCCTGGCATGTAATTGACTACTGGAGTGTTGTCCTACACTGAATGTGTTGTTATTGGAATAATGATGGTGTTGATGAGTTATTAGTAAGCTAAACTTATTTTGTTGTCGAGTCTTGGACTTGACATGCTGTGCTAAGCGTGCCTGATCTGTACAGTCCAACACTTGCTGAAGTGTGGTCTGATCTAGACACATAGTTAGTTTCTGTTTAATGTGCTCTTCTTTGGCCTTCAAGGCCTCAATAGTAAAATTGGTCTGTCTCACCCGTTCATTCAACAGCTGGGTTTGTGCTTTCTGAAGGATCTTGCTTGCCCGGTGCCCGCTGACCGATGATTTTAGTTCCAGGCTCTTGAGAATGATGCCACTTTGTCGACATCTGAGGTTGAATCGCAAGTGGTTCCTGTAGTCTGCCCTCTTCCTTGCTGTTTTCTCAAACTCTCTTACTAGTTTGAGGCAATCCTGGCCAAAGTGATTCAAACTATCCTGATGCATGCTCAATAATCCAGGTAGAAAAATCCAAAAAAGTTCAATCTGGTCCTCTGGACATTCAAAAAAACAAAAAACAAAACAAAGCAAAAAAATCTAGAAACGTTTCGTCTCTCATCCAAGAGACTTCCTCAGTCCGAGGTGCTGTTTTCAGCTCAGTCTCTTAAATAGCACCTTCTTAGAGTGGATCAACCAGTTTGCTGCTGACAACCAAAACCAGCTGATCACATGGTCAAGAAGGACCATCAGCCTAACAATGGGTCATTAGCACACTGATGGCTGTTTACTACTCATAGAGGGCTGAGTGATACTAGCAATCACAGCATTGTAAGAGGGGGACAGTTGAACCCGGAGGCCTCCACCCCTGTTTAATGATGGACGATTTCTTTTCACAAAGATGGCCTTCTCTACTCCTCTCTCAAACCATCGTTCCTCTCTGTCCAGGATGTGAACATCTTCATCCTTGAAAGAGTGACCGCTGGCCTAGAGATGAGTGTAGACCGCAGAATCCTGGCCTGATGATGTTGATCTTCTGTATTTACATGTTATGAACTGAAGATGATGGATGTTTAAATAATTTCCTGTTTTGCATTAACACGTCAGATTACTAAACCTCTGCCCATCTTTACCTCAGAGATTCAGCATTTCTTAATGCTCCTTTTATACACAGTCCTCTTACTGACCTGTTGTCAATTAACCTAATTGGTCTTCAAATTCTAGTTACTGTATTTTTTTTAATAATACAAGGATCCTTAAGTTCACATATTTGACACGTTTACTGTGGTCTGTTTGTTAAACAAGATATTGATGGGTTTACTGAAGTTTCAAATCAGTCCATTGTTTAGTTTGTTTTACTCTATAAGCAACACCCCAGCTGTTTTTAAATAGGGGTTGTAATTTCAAAATGAAAATGGTGCATTAAAAATATTAATCCCCATTAAAAACTTCAAGCTAACAGTACAACAACCAGTTAAACATGATTAAAAATATGGATCTTTAAAAAAATCAAATCAGAACACAAACGTAGTTCAAACCTTTAATAAACTGCTGGAACTTGCCCATACAAATATTTGGGATTTTATTCTGACAGGCAGCTTGTCGTAGTCTAATTTTACTGTTTCTGTCTGCTAAAGCAGAAATTCCCCTGAGGTATACTCTGAACTCCTCACTGCTCACCGAAGTCTTGTGGCGTTTTTACTCTCGATTTAATGAGTGATGAGTTTTTAAAATATGTGGAATGGAAAATAAGCCTCTGCTTGTGAATGAGCACATAAAACTGGATTTAGGTGCATATTTGAGGTTTAGTTTATAATGAAAAGTATTTGTTTCAGTACAGAAGAACTCAAATACTTGTTCTTGATCCAAGCTGAATTATAGATTATTTAAAACAAGATAGATCAGAGATAAGGGAATGTTACACATCAGATTCAGATGTTTCTGGTTTCAGGCATTGTCAGGTCATGCCTTTGTTTTTGTTCGCTGCTCAGCAAGAAAAATATGTTAGTTGGGAACAATGTTTCTCAGATTTATCTGAATTCTGAGCAGAAAAACTGTTTTTCATGTCGTGGTCTCTGCAGATGGAAGAAAACACAAACAAAATTAAAGACCTAGCATGCTTGAAGAAATGCATTTCGTCTGCCACTTTTCAAAAGATTCATCCAGTGGTCAATGAGATATTTTGCTAACAAACCAAATAAGTTGACTTAAGCTGGATCATATTCTGTGGGAAGTTACATTTGCTCTTGCTCACAAAGTTACAAGACATTCTATTAGTTAGGGAATTTTTGGTCATTGTTCATGGATGTTTTTAACTACTATGGATGAAAATGTTAACTCTGCCCATGAGCCATATGTTTGGGTTAGCAGAGAGCTGGAAGAGGAGCTGAGTGAGGCTGCAGCGTGCAGCTGACTCCAAGGATGCCTCTGAATCTGTGAGCTCGGCTGAACTGATAAGTATATAAAAACAAGCTACACAGACGGCTCGAGTCAGATTCTCGTGACTGGTCTTTATGTGTTCCTGTATATTTGAGTCAGAGAGATTTATTTGTCATTCGCATCTCATGTGGTACATGTGGTGGAACGAAATTATGTACACAGGGTCCCAGTTACATCCAACAATAAAATGTAAAAGAAAAACAGTAATGAGGTCTAAGATATGAGCTAAGAAAAACATCAACTAAAAATACACTAAGCACTAATAGCAAAAAAACATTACGTCAAACAGCAGCACCAACATGAGCATGAGTCTGTGTGGGCAGATGAGCACGCATGAACACATCAACATGAAACAGATCAGCAGCAACATGAAACAAATCAGCAGCAACATGAAACAGATCAGCAGCAACATGATGTGATTTTTTTCACAGTGATTATTCTGGTTAGATATTCATGAGTCTAACAGCCTCATGGTAGAAGCTGTTCCTCAGTCTAGTGGTTCTACACTTAATGATCCTCAACCTCCTTCCTGAGGGGAGCGGGGCAAAAAGTGTGTGTGCTGGGTGAGTGGGGTCCTTCATGATGCAGGTGGCTCTCTTCTTGCATCTGGAGGTGTAGATGTCTGTGATGGTGGGGAGACTGACTCCAACATCTTCTGTGCAGCCTTCACTACTCTCTGCAAATATTTTCTTTCTGTAGCTGTACAGCCTCCATGCCACACGTTGATTCTGGAGCACAGGATGCTCTGCACTGCACACCTGTAGAAGGAGGTGAGGACTGAGCTTCCCAGACCAGCTCGTCTCAGCCACCTGAGGAAGTAGAGTCTCTGATAAGCTTTCTTGATCAGGCTGGTGGTGTTGTTGCTCTAGCTGAGGTTGTCATTCATGTGTACACCCAAGTACTTGTAGCTGGAGACCACTTCCACCGCAGATCCTCTTATGTTCAGGGGGGTGTAGGTGTGTTTGTTCCTTCTGAAGTCCACAATCATCTCCTTTGTCTTCTTCACATTGCTGTGAAGGTTATTCTCTTTGCACCAGCTTTCCAGGTGTTCCACCTCCTGCCTGTAGCTGAACTCATTGTTGTTTGTGATGCATCCCACCACCGCTGTATCATCTGCAAACTTTACAATATGACAGCTTGGATGAGTGGGTGCACAATCATACATGAGCAGAGTGAACAGGAGAGGGCTCAGCACACATCCCTGAGGGGAGCCAGTGTTGAGGATTATGGTGGAGGAGGAGAAGTTGTGGATCCTCACTAACTGTGGTCTGTTTATTAAGAAGTCTAGTACCCAGTTGCAAATGGAGGGGCTTAGTCCTAGTGTGAGTAGTTTGTCCATCAGGGTTTTGGGGGACCATGGTATAGAAGGCAGATGTGAAGTCCATAATGTACGTAAGAGTTCTTCTTACAGGTGGGTGAGAGCAGTGTGGACCACAGAGGAAATGGCATCCTCTGTTGATTGGTTCTTGTGGTATGCATACTGATGAGGGCCCTCATTAATGTTGATGGTTGTTTTGATGTGGGTCATGACCAGTTTTTTGAAGCATTTAGCGACTATCGGGGTGAGGGCCACAGGCCGATAGTCATTCAGACCAGTCACTGTTGAGCTTTTTGGGACTGGGATGATGGTGGCAGTCTTCAGGCAAGTGGGAACTGTCTCCAGCATAAGTGTGGTGTTAAAGAACCTAACCCTAAACTTCCCAGGGAAGATGTCAGGGCCGGTTGCCTTGTGAGGGTTAATCCTCCTGAAAGTATTCCTCACTTCTGCTGACATCACGCTGAGAAGCTCTTCATCCGGTGGTGAGGTGAGTCTGGTGCTGGGTGGTCTGTTGGGGTCTTCAAAGTGTGTGTAGAACTTGTTGATATTGTATTTATATCTGATCTGTGTATACTTCCTGTATATCTATGTAACCTGTCCTGGAAATTTGACCTTGCAAGTAAAAACTGGTTAAATATCTTCTCCTGCTGTCAAGCATTGTTCTTTTCGAGTAGGTCAGATAAAGCAATTTTTTTTCCAACATTTTTTCTCATGGAAATTTCATACTCAACAAGAAACTCAGCTCAGATCCCTCTTTCATACAGAGCAGATTTCTTCCTGCCAGTATGCGCTCACATCCTTGTTTGGATACAGACGGAGACAGTAAACCCAGTTAGGCATTTGCACATTTTTCGCATAGAGACCACCACCATTTCCAAGAGATGATGTGCAATAATCGAGCGAACACAGGAAATCAGTCCATATACTGCCTGGTTACGGTGTACTCTCCTTCACAGCTCAACCATAGAGAGCCATCTATGTCTGTGTGTGTGGTGGGGGGGGGGGGAGGTGTATTTTCTATTCAGTTCAATTCAGTTTATTTATATAGTGCCAAATCACAACAAAAGTTAAGATTTGTTTAACGATCTTTACAAGTTTTGGTGTGGTGATGGTAAAGATGGCTGCATTTTCCAACAGCCTCTGCAAGTAACTCCGCAGTGGAGCAGTTAAAGTGAAATGAAATCAGTGTACATCACCTGCTTCTCCACCTATACACTCACAAGAAGGTTCTGACTACAGTAATCACACAATACTCTGTGCCTTTTACAGAAAAATGTGTCTTGACTTTGTGTCAAGAATGGGCTCTCGGAGCTCAAAATGAATTTTTGTCACGTACAGGTCCTTCTCAAAAAATTATCATATTGTGATAAAGGTCATTATTTTCCATAATGTAATGATAAAAATTAAACTTTCATATATTTCAGATTCATTGCACACCAACTAAAATATTTCAGGTCTTTACTTGTTTTAATACTGATGATTATGGCATACAGCTCATGAAAACCCAAAATACCTGTCCCAAAAAAAATAGCATATCATGAAAAGGTTCTCTAAACAAGCTATTAACCTAACCATCTGAATCAACGACGTAACTCTAAACACCTGCAAAAGATTCATGAGGCTTTTAAAAACTCCCAGCCTTGTTCATTACTCAAAACCGCAA
>NC_056519.1:27183941-27188023 GCF_014905685.2 Nematolebias whitei
TCTGTGAACAGTAAACAGCCATCAGTGTGCTAATGATCCATTGTTAGGCTGATGGTCCTTCTTGAGCATGTGATCAGCTGGTTTTGGTTGTCAGCAGCAAAACTGGTTGATCCACTCTGAGACGGTGCTATTTAAGAGACTGAGCTGAATACAGCTCCTCAGACTGAGGAAGTCTCTCGGATGAGAGACGAAACGTTTCTACATTTTTTTGTTGATTTGCTTTGTTTTGTTTTTTTGAATGTCCAGAGGACCAGATTTAACTTTTTTAGATGAATTGAATAAGATTAGGAATGTGATCATCAGAGGTACAGCACATGTTGAGCAACTGGGAGATAAAGTTAGAGATGTCAGACTGGGATGGTTTGGGCATGTTCTGGGGGGAGGTACAGTGGGTATTTTCATTCATTCATTCAACCTTTATTTAAACATATAAGTCACACTGAGCCTTGAAGACTCATTTACAAGTGAGACCTGTTTGGACAGACAATTAAAAGTGGTGAAAAATAACACATAGGGTTTGGAGACTTTAAACTCTGGTTGAAGGGCAACAGCATGATAATGAAAAAAAATCTCACACACTAGCACATAATGACGCCAACATTACGCCGGGGGGTGGGGATGCAAGGGCGGTAAGCATGTCCAGAGACAACACATAGAGGCAATGCAGAGTTCAGGTAAAATCACTCAGTTCAAATACTTCCCTCTGGAGAGATCTGTACACACTCGGGAGTTTCTGAGGACGGCCAAGGACTAATCCAAAGAGTCCTGAAATGATGACAACTGGGCCCCTCTGAAAAGTCCATGGAAATTCCTCAGAAGGGAGGGAGGGGCAGGGCTTCAGTTTTACAAAACTTTCAGGTGGGTTGAGATAAGATTGCCTGGGACAGGCAGAACTTTAATGACATCTACGTTGAGTCTGTGTCAGTCCACTCAGTTCCAAAATGTCCAAATTAAATGGCCACACTAATGGACCGTGCCTGAGAATAATCCCTGAGATCTGATACATCCTGCCAAAAGCATTTGAGTCTGGGTGCTCAAGATAGATGGATGCTGTTAGAGAGGACATGGAGGTAGTTGGAGTGAGGACAGAGGATGCAGAGGACAGAGCGAGATGGAGGAGGATGACCCACGGTGGCCATCCCTGAAGAGGAAAAAGCCAAAAGAAGAAGGAGGTTAGTGGGTGGGGTTTAGATTCAGGTGTGCTCAATAGTCTGGAAATTACAGTACAAGACAACATAAAGAACCTGTTCAGACAGTGTAAAAAGAGCAAAGAATGTCTCGTTACCTTGACAGCCAGTTGGGTTCTCGTGCCTCAGGCCAAAGAAGCCCTGTCTGCATCTATCGCAGCGCTGACCTTCCACGTTTTCTTTGCAGAAGCATTGTCCACTCAATGCATTACAAAGACCGCCACTAAGAGAACCAGCCGGGTTGCAGTCGCATGCTGAAACATCATCAATACAACATCATATTCAAACACAGGAACAGCTGTTAGGTCATCATGATGCCATACTGCTGAAATATGAAAAACACTAGTGACCTATGGATCTGTGATGCATCTCTGAGTTATGGGCCCAAAGCCCATCCTGACCCGACCCAAATGTGGGGCAGGCCAGACCATAATTATGTGCTGGATGGACAGGCCGGTTCGGTGTCGGGCTTTTGATTGTGTCACGGGAGCAGCCGCGATCCAATTATATGGCAACATGGCTTGCCATAAAATCCAATTATATGACAACATGGCTTGCCATACTTCACCAGCCACATGCAGCCATTTCACTGCAAACTGACTGGACTTGAAAGATGTAAAATAAAGTTCAGTTAAGCTTCAGATGGGACTATACTGCCAGGCAGTGATCCATCACTCAAATGGACATTCATTCAGCCACTGCACTCAGTGGATGCGCGTGGCCGACGACCCAAACAGGTGAGATCCCAAAGCAGACATGTCAGGGCAATCAGTGACTGAATAAATCATAATGAAGGCTGAAACAGGGTTTCAATGCTCTTTGAGGTCCATGAAAGGACAAACACCCCCTCAGCTCCGATCTTCTGCCTCTTTTATTCAGCCGCGCATCACCGTGGTAAAGTTAGTTTTACAAAGGCCGTTAGACATTCGAGCTTTGTGGCTTCAGCGGTGTGTTCCTCTCATTTGATCCGATGCCGGCAGTCTGATTTCGGTCAACCAAACTCAAAGGAGAGGAATACAGTGCTGAAGCCACGGAGCTTGAACGTCCAATGTCCAATGTAAAACTAACTTTACCACGGTCCGCGTGTCCACCGACCGTTGATAATTATAAGTAGTCAAAGCTTAATAAAAAATATTGGGGGGGGGGGGGGTCAGGTTCAGACCTGTAATTACTGTTAATTTGTCGGGTCGGGTGGGGTTCGGAAATGATGGCTATGGGCTGGGGTCGGGTCGGATCAGATTTTTTGGTCCGAAATCCACTCTACTATGAGTGGGTCACTGCTACTGATCACATTCTTCTAGTACAGAGGGGGGACATGATTCTGGGTGTAAAGGAAATGCTCTGAATGGTTTAAATCATATTTATCTGATAGAGTCCAGCTTGCTTGCATTTTAATTTTCTTCATAAATCAGAGTTAGTCATGGAGTTTCTCAGGGTTCAGTGCTTGGACCAAAATATACAGTATATATAATATTCTATAGACGGATTATCAGTCAACGTCACTTCCTGGTATACTGCGCATGTCTGCTGCAGTAAGAAACCGCAATCATGTCTTGTTGTGCTGTAGGTTGCACCAACCGTTTTGATAAAAACAATAAAATGCGAAAGTTTTACAGAATTCCATCAACTCGCACCCCTTTCAAGGCTAACAGGAGATGTCTTTGGTTGCAAGCCATCAGAAGAAGCGATCGGAACAAGCAGATGATTAAAAATGCAACAGTCTGCAGCGAGCACTTCATATCAGTTAGCGCTGGCCAACCGTGTGCTGTTTTCATTAACGTCAGTCACTGGAATACACTTTATTTGTACAGGAGTGGCCTCTGAAGACTTTGACAGTCCTGACTTTGTCATGTCCATCTTCTCCTACTCTACAAATTCTGGCAAAGACAGAAATGGAAAATTAGAGCGGTAAATAGAGGGATACTGAACTGAGGCTGTAATAAACCTGCGTTTAACAAAGTAAAGTGATGCTTTCCTGCTGTACCTAATGATTGTTCTCTTCTGTGAGTCTCAGCTACAAGAGAAAAAGACAAAGGGATGAAACCCCCAGCAGATGTCCAAACAATGGACCATATTGGCCATCCTCATGAAAACTGCGTTTAGGGCTCACCAATAAGGATATTATGTTCAGATTTAATGTTACTGAATGTGACATTTTCAACATTTTGAGAAGTTGGTTGGCTCCCTGTTATGTCTCAGACTTTGAAAGCTCTAATCTATCTATTAGATGACATTGTAATTGTGTGTGCAGCGTTAACAAACATTTGGGACTGTATAGTCCTTAGAAAATAAACTGTAAATGTCTTGTTGAAGTATTCAAGAGTTAAGGATGCATCAAAAACTTTTTATTTCTTGTTTGTACATAAGTAATGTCAATAAAAAATAACGACAAAATAACCATTTCCTAGAGTTTCTAAAATAGACTAGGAAGAAGAGATTTTTATGATCAAGCTCCACTACTGTTGAACAATCTTTCAGTTTGCCCATGAAACTGACATCCTGTATACTTTTAAGACTAAGCCGAAGAGTCTCCTTTTTGCTTGATCTTTTAAGAGTTTTTCCTTTCCACTGTATGTTTTGTGCTTGCTCAGGATGGGAGACTGCAACAAAGTGAAGATTCAACACAATCTGCTGCTTCCTTAGATTGATAACTTTTACATTGCCTTTTGTATGTATATGAATGCTTTTGTACAGTGCCCTGAGACAACTTCTGTTGTGTTGTCTTGGTGCTATAGAAATAAACAAGATAAAATTGTTCTGGTGGTTATAGTAATTTGCAGAATCGAGTCCATACATGATGATCATGTACTGACTAGACTTCTCCTGCAAATTATACATATACATACAGTCTATCTATCTATCTATCTATCTATCTATCTATCTATCTATCTATCT
>NC_056519.1:27188033-27199442 GCF_014905685.2 Nematolebias whitei
TATCTATCTATCTATCTATCTATCTATCTATCTATCTATCTATCTATAGACAGATAGATAAATATCTAACGCTGTCTCTCTTTCTCTCTCCCTCTCTGTATATATATACAAGTCCGACTATTTCTAGCCGGAACCTCTCAACCTCTCACACCAGCTCAGGTCCTTCCCCACCATTCCACATTAGCTCGGACATGGGTCACCGGGGCCCCACTCTGGAGCAGGGTCTGGAGGTGGGGCACGCGGGCGAGCACCTGATGGCCAGGCTTTTACCCATGGAGCCCGACCAGGCACAGCCCAAAGAGGAGACGTGGGTCCCCCTTCCCATGGGCTCACCACCTGTGCAAGGGGCCAAAGGGGTCGGGTGCAATGTGGGATGGTGGTGGCCGAGGGTGGGGACCTTGGTGGTCTGATCCTTGGCTACAGAAGCTGGCTATTGGGATGTGGAATGTTACCTCTCTGGTAGGGAAGAAGCCTGAGCTGGTGTATGACGTTGAGAGGTTCCCGGCTAGAAATAGTGGGACTCACCTCAACGCATGGCTCTGGCTCTGGAACCAGTTTACTTGAGGGGTTAGACACTCTTCCACTCTGGAGTTGCCCCTGGTGAGAGGCGCCAAGTAGGAGTGGGCATACTTGTTGCCCCCCATCTTGGCGCCTGTATGTTGGGGTTTACCCCAGTGAAAGAGAGAGTAACCTTCCTCCACCTACGTGTGGGGGGATGGGTTCAGACTGTTTGTGCTTACGCACCAAATGGCAGTTCAGATTACCCACCCTTTTTGGAGTCTTTGGAAGGGGTACTGGAGAGTTCGCCTCCTGGGGCCTCCCTTGTTCTGCTGTGGGACTTCACGTGGGCAATGACAGTGAGACCTGGAGGGATGTGGTTGGAAGGAAAAGCCCCCCAATCTGAACCAGAGTGGTGTTAACTGTTATCGGACTTCTGTACTCGTCATGGATTGTCCATAACAAATACCATGTTCAAGCATAAGGGTGTCCATATGTGCTCTTGGCACTAGGACACCCTAGGCCGTAGTTGGATGATCGACTTTGTTGTTGTTTCATCTGATCTGATCTGTGGGTGCATGTCTTGACACTCAGGTGAAGAGAGGGGCAGAACTGTCTACTGACCACTACCTGGTGGTGAGTTGGCGCCGATGGTGGGGGAAGATGCTGGTCAGACCTGGCAGGCCCAAACGTATTGTGAGGGTCTGCTGGGAACTTCTGGTAGAGTCTCCCATGAGATGGAGCTTTAACTCCCACCTCTGGGAGAGCTTTGAACACGTTCTGGGGGAGATGGGGGACATTGAGTCCAAGTGGGAAATGTTCTGCACCTCTATGGTTGAGGTGGCTTATCGGAGCTGTGGCTGCAAGGTTGTCTGTACCTGTCACAGTGGTAACTCTCAAACCCAGTGGTGGACACCAGCAGCAAGGGACATTGTCAGGCTGAAGAAGGAGTCCTATCAGGCCTTTTTGACCTGTGGGACCCCGGAAGCAGCTAATGGGTACCAGCAGTCCTAGCGGCATGGGGCTTGGGTGGTCGCAAAGGCAAAAACTTGGGCGTGGGAGGAGTTCAGAAAGGCCATGGAGAATGACTTCCGTACGGCTTCAAGGCAATTCTGGTCCACCATCCGATATCTCAGTGGGGGAAAGCGGTACAACACCAACACTGTTTATACTAGAGGTGGTGGGTTACTGACCTTAACTCAGGATGTCGTGGGTCGGTGGGCAGAATACCTCGAAAACCTCCTCAATCCCACCGGCACATCCAATGAGAAAGCGGAGCCTGGGTACTTTGGGTAGGGCTCTCCAATCTCTGGTGCTAAGGTCACTGAGGTGGTTACAAAACTTCTCAGTGGCAGGGTCCCGGGGGTGGATGAGATTCACCCAGAGTTCCTTAAGGCTCTGGATGTTGTGGGGTTGTGTTGGCTTACATGACTCTACAATATTGCATGGGAGAAGTCGGGGGATACATCGGGGGAAGTTCCCCTGGATTGGCAGACTGGGATGGTGGTCCCCTTATTCAAAAAAGGGGACCGTAGAGTGTGTTCCTACTACAGAGGGATCACGCACTTGATCCTCCCTGGTAAGGTCTATTCAGTGGATCTGGAGAGGAGGGTCCATCGAATAGTCGAACCTCGGATTCAGGAGGAGAAGGTGGGTTTCGTCCTGGTCATAGAATACTGGACCAGCTCTACAACCTCAGCAGGGTCCTGGATGGGTGTGTGGGAGTTTGCCCAACCAGTCTACATGTGCTTTGTGGACTTGGAGAAGGCATTCGACCGCATCTTTGGTGAACCCTGTGGGGGACCCTGGCACGGCCAGGATGAAGATCAGTTCCTCCAAATCCGAGGCCATGGTCTTGAGAAAGAAAAGGTTAGAGTGCCCTCTCCGGGTTGGGGAGGAGGTCCTGCCCCAAGTGGAGGAGTTTAAATATTTTGGGGTCTTGTTCACGAATGAGGGAAAAATGGAGCGTGAGATCGATAGGCGGATAGGTGCAGCGTCTGCAGTGACGCGGGCGCTGTACCAGTCTGTCGTGGTGAAGAGAGAGCTGAGTCAAAAGATGAAGCTCTCAATTTACCGGTTGATCTACGTTCGTACCCTCATCTATGGTCATGAGCTTTGGGTTGTGACCGAAAGAACAAGATCACGAATACAGGCAGCTGAAATGAGTTTTCTCTGCAGGGTGTCTGAGCTCTCCCTTAGAGATAGGGTGAAAAGCTCGGTTCTCCGGGAGGGACTCAGAGAAGATGTGCTGCTTCGCCACATCGAGAGGAGCCAGTTGAGGTGGCTCAGGCATCTGGTTAGGATGCCTCCTGGACGCCTCCCTAGTGAGGTGTTCGGGGCACGTCCCACCGGGAGGAGACCCAGAGGATGGCCCAAGACAGGCTGGAGGGACTATGTTTCTCGGCTGGCCTGGGAACGCCTTGGGATTCCCCCAGAAGAGTTGGCCCAAGTGGCTGGGGAGAGGGAAGTCTGGGCCTTCCTACTTAGGCTGCTACCACCGCGACCCGACCCCGGATAAGCGTAAGAAAATGGATGGATGGATGGATGGATGGATGGATGGATGGATGGATGGACCTGTAATTACTGTTAATTCGTCAGATCGGACGGGCTGCGGCCGGGTCGGTTCGGATTATTTGGACCCGAGTGCAACTTTACTGAGAGCTGAGCAACTGAGTCTTCTTCCTCTTAAGGGAAATTTTTTATTTAGTTTTATGCAAATGTATTTTTTTACTAAGCATATTTTCAAAATAAACATTTTGCAAGTCTTTATTTTGGCCTTTTTTGTATCGAAAATTAATCGAACCGAGCCCTCCTTGAAACTGAACTGAACCGAAATGTTATTTCAGCGTACCGTTACACCCCTATCTGATACACAGCTGTGACTCTGTTTGTATTAATACTTGAACTGTGCATGTGTTCAGTGCTTTCAGCACCGCCCTCTGGCGGTCATCCGGGATTCATAGAACTGTAGTAACACAAGTAACTTTCATTCTGACAAATCACACTACGCTCGCCTCAAACCCTGTAATAAACTAGTTCTTACTAAGGGCAATGCACAATACAGGGTATCAGCAGGTGATGAGAAAGGCAATCTATGCAATTTTCATCATGCACCTATGTCAGTGAGACACGAAAGTGACCCCCCTCAATGACTATAAATTCAGCTTAATAGGTGTAACATACGTATGCAGGCATGAGGGTCATCCAGCCCTCGCTGTGGATCTTGATACATGAAAGGTCTACAGCGTTCACACTGAGGCCCAGTCTTGTCATGGCGGCAGTCATCACACACACCACCGCTGACACCACCGGTTGCTTCGTACCGAGCTGCATCAAAGTGACACGAGTCTGAGTGACTATGACAATAACAGCCTAAAAGAGAAGATAAAACACTATCAGACTAAAAGGAGACACAACATAGAGGTTGAAAACTAATTAAGCAAAAGCCAGAAGACTGTTCGCAACAACTGTGACTGTAACTGAGTCAATTCCCACACAATTGCCTGCCACTCATGGTGGCGAACCAAAACTAATTTTAAATTAAAATATAAACAATTTTAGGATTAGGGATAATGCATGTGCAAAATAAAAAGCAGAAACATTGTAATAAATTTACGTCTGCAGATGTTTGCTGTGCTTTCTCCTCCAGGCCTCCATGGGGAGTCATTGTGAAACTGCAGACACCTCTCACAGTTTTCTCCAGTTGTGTTGTGCTGGCAAACACATCGACCATGAACCTGGAAGTAGAATATCATTTTACTTGAAAACTCAATGAGTGGTTAAGAGGTTTTAAATATTAATAGTTCCTGAACATGATTACAATGTATTTACCATACTTTAGGGTTTATAAGCTGCCACTTTTTTCACAGGGTTTGAACCCTGTGGTTTACACAATGCTGTAGCTAATTTATGGAAGGTTTTTTTTTTTGATGGGCTAATAAGATTTGGTTTCATCACACCCAGGCACTCACATAGATGTCCAATGCATGTATCTTGGTGGGGTGCAGATTCTTGTGATGCACACAAACAGAGTGAACCCCACAGGTCTTCATGCCAACTACCTCTCACACTCATGATTACTCTACTGAATGGCCTAACACAAACTAACTCATAATGAACACATAAACTAGGCTAAGAACAACAAACTAATAACTAAAAGAACAATGTTAAACAGCCAAAAAAGTCCATGCTCAATGTTAAACAGCTAACCGAAATGATTAACAATGAACAGAAATTTTACCAATAATTCCTCTCGGAGGCCATGTGACCTCCATGGTTTCGGTAGCCATAGGGTCATAATAACAGTAATCAAATGGTGGATAAATTCAGATTAGACACCTTTAAAGGCCTAAGAGTAAAATGCACAACCTGCCACTGGTAGTGTGTCAAGTCAGCATTTTCTCCATGATACTGCTAGACTTGGCTTGTTAAGAGGCTCATTACAGGATGAAGGCATTCAGTCACTTGTGCTGAATGAAAACATGTGAATAAATAAAAAGTAAATGCAATTGTTCACAAGATTACATAAAAAATACTATCAGTTAATGTAAAAGCCACAACTGGTGACAGTTCGTACCATGTCAGGCTGAGTGAACACATCTCCTCGTCCTCTGTTCGCAGGAACACACTGGCTGGCGTGTCCATTACAGAAGCAGCTCCCCTGAACCACCATGTTGTAAAGTGCGTAGTAATACTTCTCCTGCGGGTTCCTGCGTTTACGGATCAGCTGAGTGTCGCCAAGTGTGAAGAGATGAGTGAAGTTCACCCGAATATTGGTCAACGTGATCAGCTCTAAAGACAAACATTACAAATAGTTTCTGGTTTATTGTTTGTTTTCTGAAACACTTTAATATCGTGTGAATGCTGATTTAGCTTGAACTTGCTCTATTTTAGTCTTCTTATGCTAATTTTAATTTATTTCTGCTATTAGCCTTTAATTAGACTTTTGCTACTATTATCTTCTAGTTAGCCATTCTGATACTCCAAGCTACCTTTTTGCTACTTTTAACTAACTTTGGTTACTCTTACCTAACAGTTTGCTGCTTTTAGCAAACAATTTGCTAATGTGACGTTCTAGATCACCTTTTTCATGCTTTCAGCTACCCTGTTGCTATCTTTAACTAACATTTTCTACTTTGAATAAACATTGGCACATTTCTAGCTTTAGATTTCATTTTCCTTTAATTTTCTTTTTCATTTTTCTTTCCATTTTCATTTGACTTTTACAATGTTACCTTCAGTCTAGCTTATTTGATACTTTTAGCAAACCCTTTGCTACTTTTTACTATCCTCTTGGTGTTTTTAGATTTAGTTTTAACTTCAAGCCAACCATTTACTACTTAGATTTTAGTTAATCTTTTGCCAGTTTCACCTCCACTGTTGGTTATGTTTGGCTTTTGCCTAGTCTTTTCTTATTTTCACTAAAACTAAAACAAATGGCACATAGATTTTAGCTAACCTATTTTTTTAACACAATCCAGACTCTTGCACTATTTGTATACAAATGGAATGACCTGTAGTAGGCTACTCATGGAGGACCCCTACAGTGCACCTTTTTGATTGCTAGATTTTTTTGTTGTTGCTAGTGTTAGATATGTCCTCCAGTTGAACCTGATACGGCCTTGCCTTGCCCGCCCAGAGACTGACCTTGGATCTGGCTCTGACTGGACATGGCTGGTTCTATCTGTTCAAGGATGAGCTATCCCAGATCCAATCCCTAATTCGGAGTTCTTGTTTTTTTCTCTTACTTCTCACTTGCACATTTTTTGATAGTTTCATCACACTCACTGTTACCATCAGTTAAAACAATTATGACCAGTATGGTCTACACATAGTCATCCCACTGATACACTCAGGTTGCACTCCACCCATTATCCGGGGTGGAGTCTAAGACCAAGAAAACTGAGGTGATGCTTGAGTTCGGGCTTCTGCTGTTGAGATCCCCATTGTGACGGTTCCGACTGAAGCCTCAGCGATGAAAACCTGTAACTTTTCCTGCCTCATCTACATTAAATTGTAAAAACTTTATTCTTCTCGGTTTTTATTGAGTCATAGTGAGTCTTCTCTCCACCTGGGAATAAAAAGAACCGAAAAGGGCACCGTGGGCGGACGGCCCACACTAGGTTTATGTTTTAGTAGGCCATTTCCAACTTTTAGCTTTAGCTTGCATTTTTCTACTTTTATCTTTTAGCAAACTATTGGCTACACTTAGCCATTAGCCAGTCATTTGCTACTTCACCTTGTAGTTGATACTTTTAGCTAGCCTTTTGCTACTTTTAGCTTTAACAACTTTGTTTCAGCTTCTTCAGCACAGTTCTGCAAAGTCACTCTGCACTCAGATGATTGTAATCTCACAGAAATAGTTATTTCTTTACAGTTTTATTATGTTTCTTCTACTTCAATAATTTGGATAAACTCACCTTGAATGTTGGGAGCATATGGGTTTTCTATTTCAAAGACAGGATCCAGAGCTTTCAGCACCACCTTGAGGACAAACATCAAACTTGATCTGAATCACTGAACTAAAATAATTTTATCAATGTTTAAGTTAACAAGGATTAGAATAGTGAATATAGTTTTTGAGATGAGTGTTTTTCTGAACTGGAATTGAACAGGGATTGCAAGTAAACGTTAATTGGGTAACTTGTTTTGGGTGCATGATATTCAAGTGGATAGGAGTTACATTTTCTAGAAAAAGAAAGGTGTTTTTTTTTCTTTGTCCAAGGTGGAGCAAAACGACAGTTTTTATCCACCATCAAGAGCAATAGTTGTAAGGATGGCGCCATCTGTGGGCCTTCCTTGTCTGTACTCCCTTGTGTGTCTCATCATTTATCCAATTAATTTCACCCTTGTCTCGTGCCAGCTGTTTGTAATCACATCCTGTCTTGTCTGGGTATATAGTCTGTCTGTTAGTCTTGTTCATTGTTGCGTCGTCGTTGGGTCTACCCTGTCTTGTCCTGATCTGATGTGTTCCAGTCCTGACCTGAGTTGTATTCCCAGTTTTGTAAGTGTGCTGCCACGTCAGATATTTAATTTATTATCATTAAAAGTATTTATTTTTGTATCTTCTGAGTCCAAGTCCCTGCTTGGGTTCGTTCCTGCATGATAAATGCTGACAGAACAACGCGACCAACACAGAACCCAGCAGGCAGGGTTCTTCTCAGCATTACTCCCCATCAAACACCCCGAGGCTCTTTACGTTGTAGCCGGAGACTTTAACCACGTGAATCTAAAGGACTGTCTCCCAAGCTTTAATCAACATGTGACAATTCCGACACGTGGAGACAAGACGCTGGACCGTGTTTACACGAACGTAAAAGATGCATACAAAGCCAAACCCTGCCCCCACCTAGGACTGTCAGACCACATCTCAATCTTCCTGGCTCCTGCTTACATGCCCCCGCTGAGATGCTCCAGACCGGTACAAAAGAAAGTTAAATGCTGGATCCAGGACAGTGAGATTGTTTTGACCGAACAGACTGGCAGGTTTTCAGAGAAGCTGCTGAAAATGGAGGTTCGCTTGATCTTGACCAATACACATCCTCAGTTCTGGGTTACATTAGTACATGTACTGAAACCGTCTCCACTATCAGAAATGTTAAAAGCTACCCAAACAGGAAGCCTTGGCTGAATGCAGAGGTGCGTACCCTGCTGGAAGCCAGGAACACTGCCTTCAGGTCTGGAAACTCAGAGGAGCTGAGTAGGACAAGAAAAGAGCTGGTTGCTGGTATCAAGAAGGCCAATGCCACATATGCACAGAGGATTGAGGGTCAATTCATCTCACAAGACCCTCAGAGCATGTGGAGGGGCATTAAGTGCATAACAGATTATAAAGGAAGGAGCGAACAATGCCCCAAAGACCCATCTCTGCCTGATGCCCTCAACAAGTTCTATGCACGCTTTGAAGACCCGAACAGACCACCCAGCACCAGACTCACCTCACCACCGGATGAAGAGCATCTCAGCGTGACCTCAGCTGAAGAAAGGAGTACCTTCAGGAGGATTAATCTGCACAAAGCAACTGGCCCAGACAACATACCCGGAAAAGTGTTGAAGGAATGTGCTGATCAGCTCTGTGAGGTGCTGGCAGACATCTTTAACACCTCACTTATCCTGGAGACAGTTCCCACCTGCCTGAAGACTGCCACCATCATCCCAGTCCCAAAAAGCTCTACAGTGACTGGTCTGAATGACTATCGGCCAGTGGCCCTCACCCCGATAGTTGCTAAATGCTTCGAAAAACTGGTCATGACTCACATCAAAACAACCATCAACATGAATGAGGACCCTCATCAGTATGCATACCGTGAGAACCGATCAACAGAGGATGCCATCTCCTCTGTGGTCCACACTGCGCTCAACCACCTGGAGCAGAAAAACTCTTACGTCCGAATGCTCTTTGTGGACTTCACATCCGCCTTCAACACCATGATCCCCCAAACCCTGATGGACAAACTATCCACACTAGGACTAAGCCCCTCCATTTGCAACTGGGTACTAGACTTTTTAACAAACAGACCACAGTTAGTGAGGATCCACAACTTCTCCTCCTCCACCATAACCCTCAGCACTGGCTCTCCTCAGAGATGTGTGTTGAGCCCCCTCCTGTTTACTCTGCTCACGTATGATTGTGCAGCTACCCATCCAGGCTGTCACATTATAAAGTTTGCAGATGATACAGCGGTGGTGGGATGCATCACAAACCATGATGAGTCCAGCTACAGGCAAGAGGTGGAACACCTGGAGAGCTGGTGCAAAGAGAATAACCTTCACATCAATGTGAAGAAGACAAAGGAGGTGATTGTGGACTTCAGAAGGAACAAAAACATCTACACCCCACTGAACATAAGAGGATCTGAGGTGGAAGTGGTCTCCAACTACAAGTACTTGGGTGTACACATGAATGACAACCTCAGCTGGAGCAACAACACCACCAGCCTGATCAAGAAAGCTCATCAGAGACTCTACTTCCTCAGACGGCTGAGGCGAACTGGTCTGGGAAGCTCAGTCCTCACCTCCTTCTACAGGTGTGCAGTGGAGAGCATCCTGTGCTCCAGCATCAATGTGTGGCATGGAGGCTGCAGAAAGAAAAACTTTGCAGAGAGTGGTGAAGGCTGCACAGAAGTCTGTCGGAATCAGCCTCCCCACCATTACAGACATCTACACCTCCAGATGCAGGAAGAGGGCCACCTGCATCATGAAGGACCCCACTCACCCAGCACACACACTTTTTGCCCCACTCCCCTCAGGAAGGAGGTTGAGGAGCATTAAGTGTAGAACCACTAGACTGAGGAACAGCTTCTACCCTGAGGCTGTTAGACTCATGAATCTCTAAGTAAAATAATCACTGTGAAAAACCATATCATGTTGCTGCTGATCTGTTTCAACGTCGATGTGTTCATGCATGCACATCCGCTCACAGACTCATGTTCATGTTTGTGCTGATGTTCAATGTTTTTATGTTATGAGTGCTTAGTGTATTGTAGATGAACAGATGCTGGGATGTATTCATCATTTAACGCGGATTCCTCATTTTTCTGGACTGAATAAAACGTGCACTGAATTTAAGGAAATGCAAAGTGAGACGTCATTTAAATTTGACCCATCAAAATGAATGCGGTCATTTATTTACAGAATCAAATTTAACATCAAACATTTACATTAATTTGGCAAATTATGAAAATAACAACAAAGCAATCAATCAGGAAAAATCATACGGCCATGATTTTTCCGTTGCTGCACCAACAGACATTTATAACTGTACAACTATGATCTTTTACCCACATGAATGTGGGTAAGCACTTTACACAGACATTTCTAAATATCTGGGAGAATTTCTACTTGATAGAAAAGTTTAAGATGAAAGATGAAGTTTAAAGGGGAGAAAGATGGTGTTTGAGGTAGAGTGTTGAACAGAACGGCACTCTCCGGGCTTTCTTCAGCTTTTCCTCACAGTACACTTAGGTGGTGAAAACGACTCTTTTACCTGGAGATGTCTCAGGCGAGATTCCGTTTAACGCACCCTTTCAGCGTCTCCGTAGGATGCTGTTACTCGTCCGGAGTAGCGGCGAGGTTCTGTCCGCCACAGCTCACCTCAGTGGAAATGTTATAATCCCATGAAACTCGGAAGAGCTTTTTGTCATGTCAGAATCATCCCGTCTCTAACAGAACTACTCCAGCAACTTCAGAACTCCAGCAGTCTGAAAACTCATGAAGTCTCCGTAAACTCTCTCTCCGTAACTCTGGGAACTCTGAGTAGACCAGGAAGTACTGACATTTTAAAGACTCTTTCCCGGTTCACTTTTGGGATTTTTCATTGGTCAGAAACGACCAGAAGGGGTGTGTTTTTGTGACGTGAGAGGTTAGACGCAGCGAGAATTGTTATGAGACAGCTCAGAAATGTTCTCACAGACCGAGAGGGTTCTGTTTTGGCGTGAAAAAGAACCAGGTGCAAAACATCTCTATTTACGTCTGAGAGGATTCTAAAACATGACAGTTTTAACATAACAACTTGTTTTTCGTTTGAGTCCAACCTTGGAACGCACACACTTGCTCATTCAAAAGCAGAAATCAGAAACTGCATAATTACTCTGCAACAGCTTTTAACATGAGTTCTAACTTTTGCATGAGAATAAAAACCATTACTCAGTTAATAAAATTGATTAGTTCACTGCAACATCTAAAATGGTTTGAACTAAGACACTTTGATTATCAACATTTGTAAGATAGTAATGATAATAAAAAGAGAGTGTTCTTTTCACTTGAATCTTCAAGAAAGAAAGTCTCAGGATGGGTGAACCTGTATTTATGGATTCAAATACATGAAATGACAGCTTCTGTCCCACAAGGTTCTAAAGGTCAAGAGTTTTGACCTTAGACTTAGTTTCGACGTAGGCCTTGGTCCACTACAGT
>NC_056519.1:27199542-27217984 GCF_014905685.2 Nematolebias whitei
TTTGTCACCACACCATCTCTGATGCGTTGGCTGTTCAGAAACGTTACTGGCTGGTGTTGTGTCTCAACAATAATCCTCTGTCCACCAATATAGCAGGAGAAATGTTTCACTGCCCACACAGTGGTCAATAGAGCCTTCTCACAGTCTGAATACCGTAATTCAGGGCCTGCCATTGTTTTGCTGGCGTAGGCCACAACACGCTTGTCTTTGTCGTGTATTTGGTACAGACCTGCACTCATGCATTGAGGTGAGAAGCCCACTTCCAAGTAGAACTCTTTGTTGTAGTCTGGGTAGACTAGACATGGGGCTAACTTGAGCCTGTCTTTGAGAGCGTTCATTGCCTGCTGTTGCGCATCAGTCCAGACAAAAGGAACGTCTTTCTTTAAGAGTTCAGTTAGTGGTTTTGCGAGATCCGCATAATGCTCTATGAACTGGCGAGAGTAATTACACACTCCCAAGAAACTCTGTAGTTCCTTGAGATTGGTTGGGACTTTGAGGTTGTCTAGGCCTTGGGTGCGAGTCAACTGTGGTTGTATTCCGTCCGGACCCACTAGGAGGCCAACGTAATCCACCTTGGTTCTGCACCACTGGCATTTCGACAGTGAGATTTTAGCACCAGCAGTTGTTAGCTGATTTAGGACGTGGTCGATTTCAGCCAAATGAGAGTCCAGTGTTGGCTGTCTCAAAAGGATGTCGTCCACGTAGATCAGTGTCCCACGCTCGTGGGCGTCTGGACATGCTTTGTTCAAAGAAATGAGGAACTGCAGAGGTTGGCGGAAGCAGCCAAAGTGTCAGAGGACACGAAATCGAGCCGTGAACGCTTGGCAAAAATTTCCCTGCTTCTGAAAGCAGAAGTGGACCATCTGGTTGAACAAAATGTCACGCTGTTCAACGGATATTAATCTGAAAAGGACAGGTGTGACGTACTGATTACTGAAACTGAATTGCAGAAACAACAAATTCAGATTGATAGGGACCTCTCAAAGAAAGAGCTGTCAGAACAAGCTCAATCATATGAGGAGAGATTTAGGGATAAAGAACAAGCGTACCGAGCCGCGTGTTCAGATAACGATGTGCTACAAGAACAGTTGCAGGTCGCATTAAAGGAGCTGGAGGATTGCAAGGCAGACAAGGAGCTTATTCTCTGACAATGGCTGACTTTACAAGGTGAATGTCAGACATCACAGGAGCGCCTGACAGCTTGTGAGGAGAAACTAGCTACAGCTACAAACCAGATTTCTGATATGGGGCGGGCTGGTCTGAGACTCAGAGACGAACAGCCACAACCACCCCAGACAGATGCTGTTGCACCTCCTCACCTTAGCCCCGTTCCAACACCCCCGCCTCGGGGGATAAGGACGGGTCTGCACCCACTTGCACCTCTTCCTCCTAACGCCATGCACTCACCTCCACCCCCATCTCGGGCGGTGGGGACAGACCTGCACCGATATGCACCTCTTCCTCCTAACGCCATGACGTCACCCCCACCCCCATCTCGGGCGGTGGGGATGGACCTGCACCGATATCAACTCACTGAATCGGTATACACCATGCCGTCACCCCCACCCCCATCTCGGGTGGTAGGGGCAGTCCTTGACCAATCTGCACCACCAACCACGCATGTGAGACCGTTAATACAGTCTCCTTCAATGGATGATTTGCAGAAAATCTCAAAATATGTACAACGCTTTGTGCCTGGACCGATGGGATCATCTGGAACAAAAGCGTACCTCAAAGATCTGGAGTTCAGATTGAGATCTTATCCTAATGCTACGACAGAGGATAAGATCAGTCTGATACGGCTCACTTCGGACAGAGAGGTGTTCACCTTCATCGAGCGTCTACCAGATGCAACGAAGAGGGATTACAACCTTCTGTGTGAAGTTTTGATCAGAGAGTACGACTCCTCCACAGCAGCAAATCAACCAACCACGAAGCGTTAGCAGCCATGTTAGATTAGCCTGAAACTATTTCGTCAACTTATCGTCTTTTAAACCATCAAAATGCACTTTTTCTGTTAAAAATGTAACGAATCAACTCTGAGCTGTACGGAGTCTTCTACTCCGGTCTCAAAAACGTCTTTCTAGCTATTTAAAAAAACCTCGTCCGAACCTCCTTCAGAACCGAGCCGTCCAGAACCGCATCTGGACCGTCTTTAAACAGAATAGAGCGTTTTCACCCAGCTCAAAACCAGATTAGTTACGATAACAGGCGTACAAATTCAGCTTTCACAAGACATATGACATTATTTCAGCTTTCATAACATCGCCAGCGTAATACAGCGTAAACATGCAGAGCCAAGCACCAAGCGCGCAGCTCCAGCACGCTGCGTAAACATGCAACGTTTTGACTTTCAGCACAGCTGATAAACTGTTACTTTTCATGCCAACACGTAAAATTCAATCTTTACACGAATATACAGTCATTTATGAGCACGTGACGGGCCACCAGTATATAGATGAACAGATGCTCAGATATATTCATCAATTAACGCGGATTCCTCATTTTTCTGAACTGAATAAAACGTGCATTGAATTTAATGAAATGCAAACGTGAGACGTCATTTATATTTGACCCATCAAAATGAATGCGGTCATTTATTTACAGAATCAAAGTTTAACATCAAACATTTACATTAATTTGGCAAATTATGAAAATAACAACATAAGCAATCAATCAGGAAAAATCATACGGCCATGATTTTTCCGTTGCTTCACCACAGACATTTATGAAAACTGTACAATTATGATCTTTTACCCACACGGCGGTGGATGAGCACTTTACACAGACATTTCTACTTGAGAGAAGAGTTTAAAGATGGGAAAGAAGTTTAAAGAAGAGTAAAAGATGGGGTTTGAGGGAGTGTTGACAGAACGGCACTCTCTGGGCTTTCTTCAGCTTTTCTTACGGTACACTTAGGTGGTGAAATCGACTCCTTTACCTGGAGATGTCTCAGGCGAGATTCCGTTTAACGCACCCTTCAGCGTCTCCGTAGGATGCTGTTACTCCTCCGGAGTAGCGGCTAGATTCTGTCCCTCATCAGCTCACCTCAGTGGAAAATGTTATAATCCCATGAACTCGGAAGAGCTCTGTTGTCATGTCAGGATCTTCCCGGCTCCCAGAACTGGGCTTCTCCGCACAGAACTGAACTGAACTGTGTCTCCAACAGAACTCCAGCAGAACCCCCACAGAACTCCAGCAGAACTCATGAGACCAGGAAGTACCGACATTTTAAAGAGCTGTTTTTCCGGTCCATCTGGGAGTATTCCCATTGGCCAGAACCGACCAGACGGGGTGTGTTTTGTGACGTAAAAGGTTAGAAGACAGCAAGAATTGTTATGGGACAGATCAGAAATGTTCTCACAGACAGAGAGAGTTTTGTTTTGGCGAGTTTAGAAACAGGTGCCAAAAACCTCTATATTTACGTCTGAGAGGATTCTAAAAACATGACAGTTCGTTCCAACAACTTGTTTTGCGTTTGACTCCAACCTTGGACCAACTTACACTTGCTCATTCAAAGACAGAAAATCAGAAAATGCATAATTACTCTGTAACAGCTTTAACATGAGTTCTAACTTTGCATGAGAATAAAAAATCATTACACAGTTAATAAAATTGATTAGTTCACTGCAACATCTAACATGGTTTGAACTAACACTTTGATTATCAACATTTGTAAAATAGTAATGATAATAAAAAAGAGAGTGTTCTTTTCACTTGAATCTTCAAGAAAGAAAGTCTCAGGATGGGTGAACCTGTATTTCTGGATTCAAATCAATAAAATGACAGTTTCTGTCCCACAAGGTTCTTAAGGTCAAGGATTTTGACCTTAGACTTAGTTTGACATCAGCTTAAGTTCACTACAAGAAGTTGTAACTCCCAAAATCGTCACTGCTTCCTGGATTCAAGAAGCATTCTGGACGCCTGCGTTAGCATCCAAGAACTCTGAACTCTTTACTCCATGAGCTGCATCAGAGAGTTCTTCATCTCTTTAACTCTTTGGTTCTTTAACTCTTTGGTTCTTTAACTCTGGCGAGAACCGGGAAGTTGCCACATTTAAATGAGTTGACTTCCGGGTCATTTGAGAGCTTTTTGATTGGTCGATGGACCAGAAAGAGGTGTGGTTTGTGATGTAAGGTGTTATGAAAAGTCAAGGGCAGAGAATGAGATTGTTTAACAGACAGAAAAGATTATTGGAGAAAAACCAGACTTCGTGGAGTCAAACTCCTATTATCTTCTGAAAAAGTTTAAACATGACATTTCTTCTCAGTAAACATTTTAGTTGACCGAGACTCGACCTTTAACATACTTACAAAACTTGCTCATTGAAGACAGAAAAATCAAGAAATGCATATTAACCTGATTTCTTCTTTGAATGAGGAATAAAAATCATTACTTACTGTTTATGTAAAATAAAAATGAGTAGTTCTCTTCAACCTGTAAGCATTGAGTGAACTAACACAATTTGATTATCAAACATTTGTAAAATAGTAATGATCATAGAGAATTGTCTTTTCTACTTGATTACTTCAAGAAAGAAAGTCTCCAGATGGCTCAAACTGTATTTCTGGATGCAGATCAATGAAATAACAGTCTCTGTCCATCTGGTCAGTTTTGACATGGGCCTAGGTCACTACAGGCCTGAAGTCTAACCATTGCGTACAAGCCCTTTGCTTTCTACGGGATCCTCACCTTCAGTCTCCTTCCACCGCAATAGTAGAACAATCCTCTTCGAGCCCACCTGCCAATTTTGTTTCCTGGCAGGGTGGAGTTACACCAAATCCAGGGGTATGGCTCCCAGGTCCTTTTCAGGATTAGAGGGAGTAAAGTTAATACAAACATATGGGGCCTTCACTGGTGTGGCCGTTATTACTCTAGTATCATTATCTATCGGGGGAAAAATGCCTGTGAGCGTCGTACAATTTTCTGGAGTGGCCATTTTGGTCAGTTTCATCATACAGTTAAAATCCCAGGTATCAGACTGATGTAAAGGAGCTGGTTTGGTGTACAGGGTTGGTCTGCCCGCCGCGCAAGCTATACAGTTTGACATATTGTGCTCTTTGGCAGTTGCTGCCATCCATTCCAACCACAAGTTAGAATCGGAGAACCCAGTTGCAATATGTACTATATAAAGAGGTTTCAGATTGGAGTAATCAAAGGTAACTACTGGTCCCTTTGATTCACCCTTTTCTGTGTTTGAGAATCCGTACCATTGGTTGGTTTGTTTTTCATTAAGTTTATCCTAATTACCCTGTGGAAGTCTTTCCCTGACATTTCTACCCCCAAAGTCAAGTATATGATGCTGTCTGATGAAAACTGATTGTCAAAGAACCCTGTATGGAGTCGCTCGATTGACAACAACACCGGGTTTATTCCTTGTTCATTGTCTGTCAGTTGCCCCCTTTGGAGGGAGACATGGGATAGTCTGTCCCATAGCTTATGTGCGTACGTGGCTGAATAGTCTGGGGTCCAAAATGGGCCAGTATAGGTGATCACTTAGCTCCAGGCCGGGCACCAGGCCTCTAGCGCATGCAATTTATCCATACATCTTTTTTGGTTAAATGCTGTCGTACACATGTAGTGAACTCGGCCTCCGACCAAAACCTGCCTCTGAGGACCTTCATGGGACAGGAACTGTTATTCCATTGATTTGAATCCAGAAATACAAATTAGCTCCTCCAGAGACTGTCTAATTGTATCTTGAAGTAATCAATTGAAAGATCACTCTTCTTTTTTATCATCATTACTGTTTTACAATATCTTGATAAATCAAAAGTGTGTTTAGTTCATACCATTTCTAAATGTTGAAGTGAACCACTCATTTTAAATCAACTGTGAAACAGTATTAATGATTTTTTAATCCTCATTTAAATTAGAAATCAAGTTAAATGTCTATTTACAAAGTAATTATGCATTTTGATCTTCTGTCTGAAATGAGAAGTAGTGATGTCGATCGAAAGTCAGAAAGAAGTTATTAGAACGAAGTGGATTGTTTTTAAACCTAGCAGACGGTAAATAAGAAGAAATTGGCATCTGCTTCCTCCTGTCGATAAACCTGGTGTCCAAATGATGAAGTAACAGACAACCAGCTTTAAAGAGGTGAAGACTGATCCATTCTCCTCCACAGCTGAGAGCAAAGGACTGAACTTCTGCTTTAAAAATCATCAATAGTAATCAAGCTAAATATAAAAATGTATAATCAAAAGTGTTTTACCAATAATCAACAAGTAATCAACTAATGATATGTAATGATTTATAAGAATTGTATAACCGATTGTATGATTGTGTGATTTGTTTGTTATTGAAAAGTGTTGAAATGAAGCAGCAGATCTAGACCTGATGTACCATAAACAAGTCTGAGCATGCCTTAGCTAAGAATAGTGGTCAGTTTATAACCCTTGTGAAGTTTTGCAGGAGTTATTCTGAACTAATGATAAAAAGCATGTATGATTGAAGAACATTATAGTGCGAGAACAAAAGGTCAGGAGGTTCATCTCGACTCATCTCGTGGTGACGCACTTCTGAGCAAAAACAGGAAACATAAGTGAAAAACAAGTTCTGGAAAGTACCTAAACAGAGCAAAAACAACTTTGTGGAAAGTACCCAGAGCAAAAACAGGAAACATATGTGAAAAACAAGTTCTAGAAAGTACCTAAACAAAGCAAAAACAACTTTGTGGAAAGTACCCAGAAGACCGGTTAGGACCGGTTAAGATACAAAACAACAGTCACATACTAGAAAAAGGATGATGTAATTTTCCAAGAAAAACCTCTAACCCCTCCTTCAGAGGAGGAGGATAAAGGGGTCTTTAAATAGAGATTAAACTGATGAAACGTGGTCAAAGCTGAGTCGAAGAGTTGAGCAGAAGAGACTACAAGCAGAAGCAGCTCGGAGGATCAAAGGAGCCCAAAAAGGAGTTGGATTTTACCAGTTTGAGACGAGGCTGGAATTTACTTCTCTTCTCGCTGAAACGGGATTGGATTTAAATCTTCACTTGTCAACAACAGACTGGAGAGGTTTCATACTTCTAAAAGCTTGGCCTGGGCTCGTCCAAAGTTCTGATTTCTCTAATCTGGGATAGCTGAGTTTGCTTTGGGGTTGGCCTGTACTCCCCACCTGGGAGACTGGAAATATGTCTCTTATCATCGCAGAGATTCTCTGAGGGTCACCTCAGAATCATGGTAAGAGGACTTCCCCATTCATCTTCTCTAAATAAATTAATTCATCAGATTAGAAACATAGCATACAGGATAAATTTAAGAGTATTAAACTGGGTACTAGTGAGTTTTGCTCGGAGGTGTTTCTGGATAATGAGAGAGTTGAGAGAGAACATCTTTTGGCTTGATGTGTGAAAGGTCTGAGTGAAGGTAGTGTCTACAAGTCCCCAAGGGCTCTTGGGGATCAGAAGTCATTAGGAAGAATCCATTGCCTTATTTAGTGAAGAAAGTGTATCCTTTGTAATCATGAAATTTAATCATTATAAAATTGTGCCTGATGCTGTACCCCTGCGAGAATTATTGATTAAAGCAAAGCAAAACGTATAAATCTGGACTATTATTTCATCCTTATTGAACAAACACATGGTAAAGCTTGGTTCAACTTTAACAACATAAAAATTGGAGGTTTTAAAAGGTTCCCTAGCCAGTGAGTAACAACACCCTTGAGCCCGTTTTCCAGGACCCTAAAGATTACCAGAACAGATAACAATTGCAACGCTAAATTAAGAGGTGAGCGGCCATAACGTGAGTTTCTCTGGACCAGGCGACCCAACCCTGCTGCTTGGTAGGATCGAGGTAAAAGAGTGAGATTAGGGTGTGACTCCCGGATAGAAGGTCGTTAATTTTCTGGATGAATCACCTCGTCGCAGCCTTAAAGAGGTTACTTTGGAAAGCCACAGGTAATACCACGGCGCTGAGGTTAGCTTCCGGACCCCTTGGAGGAGAGGCTGCAAGCAAGGTGCTTATCACTAACCCAGTGGTTACCTTGCTTATCGGATAGCAAAACACTCCCACTTCGCCATAACATGTCTTCTGTCTGTATGGGACGTTTCTAAAACATTCCTGCTGTTTTCTTGACTTGTAATGACACTCTGACATCAGTAGAACCACCCCCTATTGGTTGTTTCAACCAATCAGGAAGTCCTGAAGTGATCGGAAGTGAGAACTCTTTAAGAGTCCACACTTCCTGGAACTTCTCAGTCAGTCTTCAGTCTTCTTGAGGTTTTGACCGGAGTCTTCTTGGGGTCTTCTTCAGTCTTTCATGGAGTCCTCCACTTCTGAGTGGAATCTCTGACTGAAGTTTTCCTGAAAGTTCTTAAGGAATTTTCAGATTTAATCCATAGCTGATGGATTTGACCGTGGTATGGAGTACCGTCACTACTTCGGACGATTCTCAGCCATCCTGACCGGAGACGCTGAAAGGTAGCATTGGAATGGATCTCTGTACTGGAGCTGACCTATCTTCTGCAAAGGTAACGAGTCGCCACGCACCGAGTGTACCAGGGCTGAGCTGGGGTCGGATGAAGGGTGCCATTCCTAGTCAACACACTTTCCCTCATCCATATTTTCTCTCCATTTAAAACTCCTTCATTTCCCATATTTAAACTCTTCTATTTTGCCAGTAATTCATCTAGATGCCTTCAGAAATGTCTGTTGTTTTTATTAAGTAAAAGGTACCAAGTTTTATTAATCAGAACCAGATCAGCTAATCACTTGTACTTTTTGATGTTAAATTTTGATTCTGTTAAATAAATGACCACTTTTATTCTGATGGGTCAAAGAAAATTAACGTCTCAGTGTCACTGATTAAACAATCCATGCACAGTTACCTCGGTCACATGGCTGAATTTAAGTCGAAAAAGAGAGAACCCGTTTATTTAAATATATTGTAGTCAAGGGCAGCTAACCTAGCCCTTAGTATGCAACTTCTGGTGGCCCGTATGGTCTCTAAAGAGATAAATTATGCTCCATTATCCTCTTTAACCCTCCACCATTACATTTTGGTGGTCCGTAAGGTTTCTAAAGAGGTATAAATTATATGTGACACAAGGTTCTGTGCTGTTGAGATTGACGCTGCTTGTTTGCACTTGGGAGTCCGAGTTTTGAGCTTGAAATGACATGATAAGTCTTGCTTGTGGTGTTCAGAAAGCTGCAATTAAGTCAATGTGTTCTTGTTAAAGCTGAAAAGTGTACATCTGTTTGTGTAACTAAGCTGGATACTGTGGAAAAAATGCTTTATTCTGTTTGAAACTGTTGCTTGAACGGAGGTTTGGCTGTCTGACTCGGTTTTGTTTATTGGAATGAACGAGTTGTGTTTTTAATGGATGAAATGATGTTTTAAAGCTGGGCGCTGACTCAGACCACTGTTATATGCTGTTCGTCGCATTTTTAACAGTAAATAGTGCATTTTGGAAGTTTTAATGGGTGATAGTTTGACCGGACTGTTCATGATAACTGCTAGCTGGAAGCAAGTAAACACGGGCTGTGATTGGTTGAAAACCGTTGTTTGGGTCGCTCTGATTCGCTGAGAAGCTGGTGACGTGTCTCTGTGCATCCACTCCCTCTGATGTCAGATTGTGAAGCCAACCTCCGCTGTGCACGTGTCTGAAAAGTCACGTGACCCCGGAAATGAAGCTCGTTTTAACCGAGTCCTGCTTTGTGTTTAAAAACGCTAAATAAAGCCTGCCACTGTTCCTAAAACTCATGTATTCATGCAGATAAAACGTTCTTGTGCATAAGCCACGTTTAAAAGCTTTAAACCCGTCCATACAAATGTTACAGAACCATGTTCGACCGTGTGCTACAGCATAGCTAACGGCTAACAGCTTGATGTCAACAGGACGGTTCACAGGAAGTTGTCATAGACTTCTACCGGTAAAAGTAAGCTTACACCGCCACCTGCTGTTTGAAAAGGATTATAACAGTTTTCCTGAAAGAAGGCTGACCACTCGCTTTTCATTTAAAAAAAATTCTGTTAATCAGAGCCTGGTTTTTGAGTTACTGTTTCAATAGTGGATTTCTGGTAAATTAAACTGCTTGAGAGCGTTTAAAACTGAACGTTGCTGTAAGACTTCTTAGAAAAATTGCAGGTTTATTAATTTTAAGAGCATTTGGGTGAAGTTAACACTGAAAGAGCCTAGTTCTTGTATCTGTTAGATTTAAGCTCATTAAGTAACACTGCCAGAAGGAGACATTTACTTAGAATATTCATGCATTGGGGTAAAACTTACAAATAGGTGCCCATTCATTTGAAAAAGTTGGCTTATAACAGTACTGTGATGGAACCGCAGAGCTAAATAGTGTATAACACTCACTGCTCACTTAAATACAAATATTTACCTGTTAAAAACTCTTAGGTTGCAACTATTTAACCAGATAGGTTTTGTTGAACAGTGAATAACCATGGCAGATATGACAGAAACAAATATTGATCCATGTGAGGTGAAGGACTGGTTGGAGAGAGTGTTAACGCTGCTAACAGAATCCTTACATCCATATGGTGAACAGGTGGCCAGCATGAACTCAAAAGAGTTACTGGACGAGCTGAAGGATGTTGCAGAAAGTGTGACTTCTGCTGACATAACAAAGTCAAGCTATGGACACCTGGCTAAATTGGCACTCCTACCGAAGGCTAAATTTTATGTTGAGGCAAACAAGGCTGAAGCCCTTGATAAAAGGTTAATGCACAAGACAGAGGTCCACGTGGCAGCACGTGTGGAGTACCTAAAACTCGAGGCACAGTCTAAATTTGATAGGAGACCTGGGCAAATGAATTACAACGTGAGAGAGAGAGCTCTCACAAGCTCAGCTGTCATTACAAGCTGACTCATATGAGGAGAAGCTACGTGAAAGAGAGATTAAGTACCAGGCACTGTGTTCAGATAATGATGCGCTACAACGAGAGGTGCAACTCACATCAAAAGCTCTGAACGAGTGCAGATTGGAAAAGGCAGCGTTAGTCCAACAAGGCATGCGTTTACAAAGTGAATGTCATACATCACAGGAACGCTTAAAAGCCTGTGAGGCAAAACTAGCCGCAGCAACAAATGAGATTTCTGATGTGGGGCAAGGTTGTCTGGAACTCAAAGACGAACAAGGTCAGAGTCCAGGTCACCCACCACTACCTCAGAAGGATTTTGCTGTACCTCCTGTACCTAATCCCCTTCCATCACCTCCAAGTGAGTCTAGCGACACACCTCCACGTGCCATTTTGGTTCCTACAACACCAATCACTCAGCTTTTGCTATCGATTTCGGATTTGCACAAAATTGCTAAATATGTCCAATGCTTTGAGCCAGCGCCGTTGGGTTCAACTGACACTAAGGCCTATCTGAACGACATTGACTTCCAATTAAGAAGCTATCCCAACGCTACAGTTGAGGATAAAGTAGGTTTGATCAGGCTCACTTCATCCAGGACGATGTTTTCCTTCATAGAGCGTCAACCTGATGTCACAAGAAAGGATTACCGCCTGTTATGTGCTGCTCTTATGAAAGAGTATTCCCCTTGCGTGGGACCTTGCGGTTATCCAGCCGCCGACAAGGTCATGCAAGGTAAGAATGAGCACCCCAGGGCATATTATTCCAGGATTTTGCAAGGTTATTTTGGTTACAGGAATGAGTCCGGCATGGAGGAGGAGGAAACATTTAAGTTCGTTTTCAGCAAAAATCTCCACCCTGACATAAGGATGTTAGTGCAAATGATGGCTAATTTCAAAGAGAAATCCATCAGTGAGATAAAAAGTTGTGCTGTGAATGTCTTTGAAGCCCGTTCACAGGCCAAAACACCCATTGAGGTGTTCCCAGGTGAGAGGATTCCTGCCCAGTCATTAGAATTGGAAGGGACGAGAGCTTCGACTCCCCCTCCCAAAAAAGGCGAGAGGAAACGAGGTTTCCCAGCAGCCAAACCACAACAGGTGAGTGCCCCCTGGTCTAGACGAGATCCTAAATAGTTTCCCAAGGAACCAGAGGATGAACGGATGTACCAGAAGGGGGTACTTAGAACGCCCTAAGGGTAAAAAGTATGGCACCGAAAGTGACCCATACATACAGGGATCCCACTGGAAACCCATGGGGGGTGGGGGGGGCTGCTTCCCCACCACGTCGGCTTGAACAGCCTGAGACGAAAAAGAAACAGCAGCAGGTCCAGAAAGAGAGCCCCAGACCTCTGAGCTCGGACAAGACGGACAGGGTGCGTCGGTTCTTGGAATTGTTGAAAGGTGTTGCCACGGACAAATAACTTAACGCGTTGTTTGGCAATATCGTTGCTGATAAGTCAGAGCACACAGACAACACCGTTACTGCTGTCACAGCCAGTTACCATGACGCTGTTGTTGTAAACTCTGACACGCCCTCACCTGAAAAAGGGGGGGTACAATCACACGTCACCGACGGTGACCCGTCACAAACTGAAACCACAGAAACAGCAATAGCTGTGCTAACGGTTCAGTCCAAACAGGGTGACACAAACAACAATGCTGCCGCTGTCATGGACAGCCACCAGAACCTTGTTGTTACAAACAATGAGAGCCCCTTAACACACGGTGAGTGGGTGATCTCATACATCAATGACGGACGGCCGTCAAAAGCCGAACTCCCAGGAGCAGCAGCAACTGCACCAATGGTTCGGAAAAACCGAGATTACACAGGTAACGGTAAACGTAAGAAGAAACGTCGGCCAAAACCTACAAGGTTTCTGTGTAACCTGATCAGAAAGGGGGTCGCTAAGAAAGCTTACCTGTCGATCACACTTGAAGGGGTCGTCACACATGAAGCCCTACTGGATGGTGGAGCCGACATAACTATTATGTCAGCCAAACTGTTCGAGGAGCTCAGGACTGCCGCTAATAGTGTTCACTGGGACATACCTTTCATAGAATGTGCTATAGGACTGCAGGGCCTCGCAGAGATGAGGACAACCCTAACAGCTATAGCTATGGTTCACATGCAGGTTGGCGAGATGACACTATACCACCCGGTATATGTGTCTATGGTTGACTCATTCCCATTTTTGGTCGGCCAGGATTTTATAAATCGCTTTAACGCGATTATAGATTATGGTAAACAGACAATGTGGGCTAGAGTGAGCAAACCCTTGCCAATACTCATGCCTCCTGAGACAGTCACCGACTGCCCAACAGCAGGCACTGCAGAAGGCACCGAGGACCTCTCAGCAGAGAACACAGTCCCGGTAAGTTATCCTTCAAAAGCATGTGGAACCGAAGAGATCCAACCGGTGAACCCAACTCTGACTGAACAAGAAAGCCTCCTCTGCAAGCTGGAACAGTCAGAGCTCACCGGATACTACCTACCATTGGTAGTTAAAGGTGTAGAGATCCAAGGATCCCACACCAAAGATGCTGTACTGTCACCCGGGACAGATAAACCAGCTATCAAGGACAAAGCCGTGGACGGCCCTCAGAGGTCCTCTGACCCCTCCGGGCTGCTCGCACCTCTGTCAGTACAACCTACAGCTGAGGTAATGGCAGTCACACATGCACAGGCTACAGCCAAGCCGGCTGACAACACAGTCTCTGTACAACCCATGCTGAATGACCCAGACATCATCCAACTACAGAAGTCGGATCTTGCAGTAAACTTGATGATGCTGTACTTTGACCCAGAGAAAAACACTCCATCCGAAGGCAACCTGGATTCCCATCCAGACCTTAAAGCCCTCTTTCAGCTGCTCAAACAGCTAAAACTACTCAAGGGCATCCTAACTTTTGCTCATGGAGCGGCGCCCTCACCCGTGTTCGTGGTCCCTCATGACCACAGGGGGGTGACGTTAGTTAGGGTGATGTTACCAGACGCGATAACGTGATCAAATCTGACATTCAGAGTGAGTGACGCACCGAAACGTCGTTTTCTAGTTGCTTAATCACTACTTTTGTCAATGTTGAAATGTTGTTTTACTGGTTGCTTAGTCACTTTTTTGTCGATGTTGAGACATTGTTTAATTGGTTTTTGGTATTGTTTCTGAACACCCCCAGCAAGAATGAATTTTGTGTGTATTTTAGTTAGAGACTAAGAGGACTTTAACTATGCCAACATGCAGTTCATTTGTTAAAATTCAATCTTTGCGGAATCAATGTAGATTAATGCTACCTTAATTGGTCTCACGACGCTCAAGCCGAACCTACCGGAACAATCCTATTCGGGGGGGTGGGGGTGGGTGGGTTAGCTAATCCTTCAGTTGAGTCTCGCCATAGACTCCAAAAACACTTAGGGGAAAACCAAAAAAACCAACCTCAAGTCGTTCGTCTAAAGGGACAACAGACAATTGAACCAAACCATATTTTGCCATGTAAATCTAACTTAAACCAAGTTAGGAATGGAAAAATAGTTTGGAATGCCCTTCTATGGGTATAAATCCCTATATATAAATTTTTCAGCATGACCCACCCTTTAAACTGGTAACTTTAGCTGATCTAAACCATGATAGCTTACACACCAGGTGCATATAGGTTAAGGTCTTATGTAAAATCCCACTCATAAGCCCAACTAAAACCACATAAATACATAACACATAGAACCAGAATGGCACCCACTGGGAACCACCAGCGGCAACCTTCACTGAAGGGACCTACAACTCCAACGTGGGTCTCCAATCTCCATCCAGTGGTCGCCTCTGCAGTTCAATCGAGGGAACCCCTCTGCATGCTGATCAATCAGCACCTCCAATCGTTGTGGATTTATCGTTGTGGGTTATATGACTTTTTCCGATCGATTACAGCCTTTGTTTCCAAGGTGTTAAAGCATTGCTACAATGGAATTACCAACAACATAATGGAATTACCAACAACATTATGAATTACCAACAACATTGTGGAATTACCTAAACCGTTGTGGGATTACCTTCTTTGACTTTTGTTTTCCTCTTGCTGGATTACATCAAGATCAAGGATATTCGGAGGCGTAAGTTCATGTTGGAATTCATCCCCATGGAGAGGCGATGATTTCCAAAGGGGGGACTGTAGTGAACTCGGCCTCCGACCAAAACCTGCCTCTGAGGACCTTCATGGGACAGGAACTGTTATTTCATTGATTTGAATCCAGAAATACAAATTAGCTCATCCAGAGACTAATTGTATCCTAAAGTAATCAATTGAAAGAACACTCAAAAGTGTGTTTAGTTCATACCATTTCTAAATGTTGAAGTGAACCACTCATTTTAAATCAACTGTGAAACAGTATTAATGATTTTTAATCCTCATTTAAATTAGAAATCAAGTTAAATGTCTATTTACAAAGTATCCTGATGCATGCTCAATAATCCAGGTAGAAAAATCCAAAAAAGTTCAATCTGGTCCTCTGGAAATTCAAAAAAAACAAAAACAAAGCAAAATATCTAGAAACGTTTCGTCTCTCATCCAAGAGACTTCCTCAGTCTGATGCGCTGTTTTCAGCTCAGTCTCTTAAATGTACCTTCTCAGGGTGGATCAACCAGTTTTGCTGCTGACAACCAAAACCAACTGATCACATGCTCAAGAAGGACCATCAGCCTAACAATGGGTCATTAGCACACTGATGGCTGTTTACTACTCACAGAGGGCTGAGTGATACTAGCAATCACAGCATTGTAAGAGGGGGACAGTTGAACCCGGAGGCCTCCACCCCTGTTTAATGATGGACGATTTCTTTTCACAAAGATGGCCTCCTTTACTCCTCTCTCAAACCATCGTTCCTCTCTGTCCAGGATGTGAACATCTTCATCCTTGAAAGAGTGACCGCTGGCCTGGAGATGAGTGTAGACCGCAGAATCCTGGCCTGATGATGTTGATCTTCTGTGCTGGGCCATCCTTTTGGCCAGTGGCTGTTTAGTTTCCCCGATGTAAGACTGATCACAGCCCTCCTGACACTGAACAGCATACACAACATTACTCTGTTTGTGCCGGGGGACTGGATCTTTGGGATGAACCAGTCTTTGCCGTAATGTATTTTGGGGTTTAAAAGCCACTGGGACGTTATGTTTAGAAAATAAACGTCTCAGTTTCTCTGATACTCCCTCAACATATGGAATGACCACTGGTCTGGGTCTGGGTTCCTCCTTTTCACCTGATGGCTGACTGGAGTCCTGTTTGGGTTTCTTCTCTGCTTTCAGGAAGGCCCAGTTAGGATATCCACATTGCTCTAGAGCCTGTCTTGTGTGGGATTTCTCCTTCTGCCTGGCTCCTGAGCTAGTGGGGACGCTGTCTGCTCTGTGATACAGAGTCCTGATGACTCCTAACTTGTGCTCCAAAGGGTGATGGGAGTCAAACTGCAAATACTGGTCTGTGTGTGTGGGTTTGCGGTACACCTCAGTTTGCAAATGTCCTCTATCAGAGACTGAGACCTCACAGTCCAAGAAAGCCAACCTGCCATTTTTTACATCTTCTCGTGTGAACTTGATGTATTTATCCACAGAGTTGATGTGGTCAGTAAAATGTTGGACTTCCTGAGATTTGATTTTAACCCAGGTGTCGTCAACATACCTGAACCAATGACTTGGTGGTGTCCCTGAAAAGGACGTCAAGGCTCTCTTTTCTACCTCCTCCATGTACAGGTTGGCAACAATAGGAGAAACTGGAGACCCCATAGCACACCCATGTTTCTGCCTATAATATTGCTCCCCATATGTGAAGTAGGTTGACTGCAGGCACAGTTTCAAGAGTTGACACAGTTGTTCTGTGGAAAGCGTGGTCCTGCTGCTCAGCGTGGTGTCTAATTTTAATCTTAAACTGACCACCTCTACTGCATCATCAACAGGAATGCACGTAAAGAGTGATGTGACATCAAAAGATACCATTGTTTCATCAGTCTCCATGATGACATCCCTCACCTTATCCACAAAGTCCATGGTGTTCTGTATGTGGTGTTCTGAGCTGCCAACTAAAGGGATGAGTACAGACGCCAGATATTTGGAAACATTGTAAGGGACAGAGTTAATCATGCTAACAATAGGTCTTAAAGGTACACCTTGTTTGTGGATTTTAGGTAAACCATACAGACTAGGTGTGGCCTCGCCTGGGTACAGTCTGTGGTACAGAAAACGGTCAATAGCCTTGTCCTGCTCCAAATTTTTCAGGCAATCTATTAACTTCTTCTTGTAACCACTTCCTGGATCTCTTTTCAGAGGTTCATAAGTGGTTAAGTCACTAAGGAGTGTCATAACTTTCTCATGATAGTCTTTCTGGTTCAAAATCACTGTGCACCTTCCTTTGTCTGCTGGCAGAATGATGATGTTTTTGTCCTTGCTAAGAGTGGTGAGTGCATCCCTCTCCTCTCTACTGATGTTGGAAGGTGGTGGTTTGGCATTGCTGAGGCAGGATGAAACTTTGATTCTGAGCTGTTCTGCTTCACCCTCTTTCATTTTGTTGTTGCGGATGGCTGACTCAGTAGCTGTGATCATCTCCACCAGAGGAATTCTACTTGGTGCAACAGCAAAGTTCAGTCCCTGGCAAGAATCTCTGTCTATTTAAGAGACTGAGCTGAATACAGCTCCTCAGACTGAGGAAGTGTCTCGGATGTGAGCCGAAACGTTTCTACATTTTTTTGTTGATTTGCTTTTTTTTTTTTTTTAATGTCCAGAGGACCAGATTTAACTTTTTTAGATTTTTCTACCTGGATTATTGAGCATGCATCAGGATAATCCACACACAGTTACCTCAGTCACATGGCCGAATTTAAATCGAAAAAGAGAGAACCCGTTTATTTAAATATATTGTAGTGAAGGGCAGCTAACCTAGCCTTTAGCACGCTACACACAAATAAAGATCATACCCTCGCCAGCTGGCCTGGTATTCTCCACACACTATGACACTGCACAGGTCGAACTGGAAGGTGCTTGCCTCGCCCAAGGTGTAATTCAGTTCAATGCCCCCATAGTTGGATATGCAAAAATCTGCACATACTGCTGGAAGAAGTAAGATCAGGACCAGAACACTGCAGGGATTCCCCTTTTTTCTGAAACATTTCAAACAGTGTTACACTCAAACAATGCACACCACCTCAAACGCTAAAATAAATAAATAAATAAAAAATTTAAAAAAGATATAATGACAAATCTAAAAAAGTTAAATCTGGTCCTCTGGACATTCAAAAAAACCCAAAACAAAGCAAAACAACAAAAAATGTAGAAACGCTTCGTCTCTCGTCCGAGAAACTTCTTCAGTCTGAGGTGCTGTATTCAGCTCAGTCTCTTAAATAGCACCTTCTCAGAGTGGATCAACCAGTTTTGCTGCTGACAACCAAAACCAGCTGATCACATGCTCAAGAAGGACCATCAGCCTAACAATGGATCATTAGCACACTGATGGCTGTGTACTATTCACAGAGGGCTGAGTGATACTAGCAATCACAGCATTGTAAGAGGGGGACAATTGAACCCGTAGGCCTCCACCCCTGTTTAACGATGGACGGTTTCTTTTCACAAAGATGGCCTCCTTTACTCCTCTCTCAAACCAT
>NC_056519.1:27218084-27222441 GCF_014905685.2 Nematolebias whitei
CCTGGAGATGAGTGTAGACCGCAGAGTCCTGGCCTGATGAAGTTGATCTTCTGTGCTGGGCCATCCTTTTGGCCAGTGGCTGTTTTGTTTCCCCGATGTAAGACTGATCACAGCCCTCCTGACACTGAACAGCATACACAACATTGCTCTGTTTGTGCCGGGGGACTGGATCTTTGGGATGAACCAGTCTTTGCCGTAATGTATTTTGGGGTTTAAAAGCCACCGGGACGTTATGTTTAGAAAATAAACGTCTCAGTTTCTCTGATACTTCCTCAACATTTGGAATGACCACTGGTCTGGGTCTGGGTTCCTCCTTTTCACCTGTTGGCTGACTGGAGTCCTGTTTGGGTTTCTTCTTTGCTTTTAGGAAGGCCCAGTTAGGATATCCACATTGCTCTAGAGCCTGTCTTGTGTGGGATTTCTCCTTCTGCCTGGCTCCTGAGCTAGTTGGGACACTGTCTGCTCTGTGATACAGAGTCCTAATGACTCCGAACTTGTGCTCCAAAGGGTGATGGGAGTCAAACTGCAAATACTGGTTTGTGTGGGTGGGTTTGTGGTACACCTCAGTTTGCAAATGTCCTCTATCAGAGACTGAGACCTCACAGTCCAAGAAAGCCAACTTGCCATTTTTTTCATCTTCTTGTGTGAACTTGATGTATTTATCCACAGAGTTGATGTGGTCAGTAAAATGTTGAACTTCCTGAGATTTAATTTTAACCCAGGTGTCGTCAACATACCTGAACCAATGACTTGGTGGTGTCCCTGAAAAGGACGTCAAGGCTCTCTTTTCTACCTCCTCCATGTACAGGTTGGCAACAATAGGAGAAACTGGAGACCCCATAGCACACCCATGTTTCTGCCTTGGTGGAGGCCTACGGGTTCAATTGTCCCCCTCTTACAATGCTGTGATTGCTAGTATCACTCAGCCCTCTGTGAATAGTACACAGCCATCAGTGTGCTAATGATCCATTGTTAGGCTGATGGTCCTTCTTGAGCATGTGATTAGCTGGTTTTGGTTGTCAGCAGCAAAACTGGTTGATCCACTCTGAGAAGGTGCTATTTAAGAGACTGAGCTGAATACAGCACCTCAGACTGAGGAAGTCTTTCGGATGAAAGACGAAACGTTTCTACATTTTTTGTTGTTTTGCTTTGTTTTGGGTTTTTTTGAATGTCCAGAGGACCAGATTTAACTTTTTTAGATTTTTATACCTGGATTATTGAGCATGCATCAGGATATAATGACAAAGTTTTTTTTTTAATGTAGCGTGTGTGATTGGACTCAGAGCTCGGCCAGGTTCCTCAGCCTGAGTGCACTGCAACCAATGATACAAATTTTCTCCTTTTCCTTTCAGGCGGACTGCGTGGGATGTTCTTTCCACTACCTGATGAGGCCCAGTGAATCTGGGCTTTGTCCACTTTCTTTTGATGACTTTCAGCCACACCCAGGTGGCTTCTGGGGCGGAGGAGGAAGAGTCTCCTTCTAGCGGTTTTCCTTGGATCAGGGTGAGCTCCTTTCAAACAGTCTGTAATTGATGGAAATAATCTTTGTGTGTTAGCTGTTCCAGGTCACCTGTGAGATCCAGTGGTCTGCATTGGGGCCCAGGGAAGCACTGTCCGGTGGTCAGTTCGTACGGGGTGTACCCAGTGCTGGAGTTTACTGAGCACCTGATTGACATTAAAGCAAGAGGCAATGCATCAACCTAGGACAATTTACTTTGTGCACAAATTTTAGCCAATTTGTTCTTCACGTTCTAGTTCATTCTTTCCACTTTTTCCTTTGACTGGGGGTGATAAATGCTCCCAAACCTGTGTTGAAGGCCCAACATGGCCTCTACTCTCTGTAAGTCTTGATTCTTGAAGTGCGTTCCATTGTCAGTGCAAATTTTTTGGGAAACCCATGTCGGGGAATATAATGGTTAATTAGACATTTTACAACAGTTTTACTGTCTACTCGGGCTGCTGGCCACGCCTCTGGCCAGCCAGTGTAGGCATCCACACATACTAATAGATACTTTTTCCCTTTTACTGTGTTTACCATGTCTGTGTAGTCCAGTACAATCTCTTTCCCTGGACAGGTGATTAAAGGGAATTTACCTTGGGGTGGTGTCAGTGTCTTTTTTTGGGTTGTATCGTCAACAGATGTCACAAGTCTTAACAAAAGGCCTTACCATGTCTGTCATGAACGGGTGCCACCATTCTTTCAGGTTTTCTGTCATCTGTCGGATGCCCACCTGTCCTAGACCATGGGCTTCTTGAAACAGTTCCTGTTTTCAACCTAGAGGGAAGACGAGTCCAGTCCTTGCCAGCACCCTTCTTTTTCTGTTGCCCCCCTAAGTCTCCACATGTTCTTTTCTTCAGGGGCTGCCCCCTTTTGAAGTTCAATAATCTGTTTTAAGTTCATTCTGTCTTTCAATTCTTCCTCTGTCGTGACTGTCATCATTAGAGGAGAATATCCTGTTGTCGTTTTTGCTGCTTGATCTGCTGCTTGGTTCCCTCGTGCTACCTGAGTGTTGCTGTTATCATGGCCTCTGCACTTTATGACTACTACCTTTAATGGCAGTAACAGAGCTTCTGCCAGTTCTTTCATATCTGCCTCACGTTTTATAGTTTTTCCTCCTGTTGTCAAAAATCCTGCCCGTAGCTGCTGACATAGTTCTACATGTATTGCTCCTCCAGTGTATGCAGAGTCCGTGTAGATGTTAACTTCCTGTCCTTCCATCATTTTCAGTGTTTCTATCACTGCTCGTACTTCTGCTCTTTGTGCAGATAATGCTTGATCTAATGTTTCTGCTTTTAGCACCGTATATCCTGTGTCTGTTTTCTCTACTATTGCATATCCTGCTCTCAAATCTTCCGTTTCAGGTCTGTAACAACAGCCGTCCATAAAGATTTGTCTTACCTGCTCTCCCTTAAGGGTGGTGGCTTGCAGGTCTGGTCTTATTTTTTTCCAGTGTGTCACAAGCTCTTCACACTGGTGCGGTTCTCCTTCAGAGATGCAGTCCACCATGTTTATTCCTTCATGTGTGAAGGTGATGTTGGGGGGCTTCTAGTACTTTAGATAACCTGTGTTGTTTTAAAGAGGTCATAGTAAAGCATTGTGAATTTACATATGTCACTACACTGTGTGTGGTCACACCTGTAAGGCATGTCCCATGACAATATGTGCTGTTTTCTGAATTAATTTTGCAATCCCTGCTGCGTGTTGTGCGCAAGGGGGATGCTGTTTTTCCATATTATCCATCATTGTCGATAAGTACTGTACCTTTCTTTCACCCCCTTTTTTCTGAAACAAAACCCCAGTTATGGCTAGTTTTGTTACAGAAACATCTAAAAAGAAGGGTAGGTTGTAATCAGGTAATGTCAGTTCTGCTGAAGATGACGTGTTGTTTGAGTTGTTCCTGTAAAGTGCCCTGAGACAACTTTGTGATTTGGCACTATATAAATAAACTGACTTGAATTTAATTGAGTTGTATGAAAGCTTCTTCAGTTTCCTGTGTCCATATCAAAATGTTGTTCAAGTTTTTCATGCCTTGTTCTTTGACCAAATCCCTCAGGGGTTGTGTAAAATCTGTGTATTCAGGAATATACCCTCTGCTGTACCCTGTAAGGCCCAAAAAGGAAAGCATGTCTTTTACACGTGTCGGTTTGGGGTGTGTCAAGATACTCTGTTTATGAGTTTTGGACATGCTAGTGGTGTCAGGATTTTCGAGGCAGATCAGAAGAACCCAGTTGCGCAGGCAGGACTCAAGAGGCAGATGTATAAAATAAAATACTTTTAATAATAATAATAAATCAATAGGCTGACATGGCAGCAAAACTTACATGGACTCAAGAACAGGATCACACAGGCAGGACAGGACAGGCAATACCCAACGACGAACCGACAATGACAGAACTGACAGACAGACTTTAAATACACACAACCAGGACAAGACACAGGTGACGATAATTAGACAATCAATACAGACACAAGGGAGAACAGACAGGGGGAAGGCCCACTAGATGGTGCCATCCCTACAGTACTCCCCCCTCAAGGACGACCCCTGGCGTCCCCAAGAAACCCCCTCCCAAAAGACTAGGGCGGGCGGAGGGAGGAACTGCAAGGGTGGTGGGCCCGAACAAAGACACACAAGGACCAAACAAAAACAGGACAAGGCCCAGGAACTAAACCAAGTAGGGAAACATAAAATGTCCAGATGGCCGGGAGACCAGCCACTGGCTCAGAGCAGGTCAGGGGGGCGGCCAGGAGGCCGTCCAACACGGGACCATCGTTCAGGGGGGCGGCCGGGAGGCCGTCCAACACGTAGGACCTTGGAGGCCGCAGCTGGCGGCGTAGACGACTTGGAGGCCGCAGCTG
>NC_056519.1:27222451-27222885 GCF_014905685.2 Nematolebias whitei
AGGCCGCAGCTGGCGGCGTAGACGACTTGGAGGCCGCAGCTGGCGGCCTAGGCGACGAGGAGGCCGCAGCTGGCGGCCTAGGCGACGAGGAGGGCGCAGCTGGCGGCGTAGACGACGAGGAGGCCGCGTCAGGCGGCGTAGACGACGAGGAGGCCGCGTCAGGCGGCGTAGACGACGAGGAGGCCGCGTCAGGCGGCGTAGACGACGAGGAGGCCGCGTCAGGCGGCGTAGACAACTTGGGAGCCGCGTCTGGCGGCGAAGAGGCCTTGGGACTCTGGAGAACTGCAGCGTGCGACGACCATGGAGGCGACCCCTCTGGAGATGCTGAGAGCGCCGACCCCTCTGGAGACTTGGAGAGAGCCGCAGATGACGTGGGAACCTTGGAGTTGGCTGCAGGCTCTGGGCTGGCTGCAGGCTCTGGGCTGGCTGCAGGC
>NC_056519.1:27222985-27223907 GCF_014905685.2 Nematolebias whitei
TGCAGGCTCTGGGCTGGCTGCAGGCTCTGGGCTGGCTGCAGGCTCTGTAGTGTGTGACGTGACAAAACTGGGATCGAGTTCAGCTCTTAGTTTCATGGCAAATTGGAAGATCACCTGATGAACCGATGTGCTGAGCAGGTCAGGCTGTGAGAGGTAAATATCCAAGATTTGGTCCACCAGGAGTCTTCTATTCTTAACTCTGACCTTTGGAATTATTCTGAGAATCACTATAGAGCCCTTGATGAGAGGATGAGCCACCTGGTCCTCTACAGGAGGCAACTCAGAGATTTGGTCATCCTCAATAGGAGCAGAAAGCGATTGCCCAACACGCTCCCCGGGCTGGCCCCCCTTCGTCCACTCCACAGACGAACAGGGGGATGACTGCTCCCCCCCCTGCGAAATTCTCCCCGGTTTAGCAGGTTCTGGCTGAGGAGAGCAGGCTGGAGGCTGGGACCAGGAGGAGGCGGAACCAAAAAACTCAGCCTCGCCGGGCTGAATGCGAGGAGTTGGAAGTACAGGTGATGTGGGTGGAAGAGCAGCGGACCGGTTCCGGTTGCGTCTTCTCTTTCCCTTTTGACGGCGATGTGGGTGGTGTACCGGGGCGAACCAGAGTTCGTCCTCTGACTCGGCGTCCTCCCCAGACGTCCACCCAGAGCAGACTGGTCAGTAGGAGGGACTGAACCTGGGTGCTGTGTGGTTCTTTTGGAGCTGAGATCTTCGTCTCTCCTCCTGCAGTAAGAGAGGCGAAGGCAGAACCTCGACCGCCTGGCTGCAGCTTCTCAGTCCCAGGACGGGTCTAGTCCAAAAGGCACCGCACCGGATCGCAGTTTCCTCCATCTGGACAAAACTCGGGCAAAAACAGGTGAGCAAAGTCTGAGTCTGCCTGCTGGGTTCAGGTTTTGGTCGGTTCGTACTGTCAGGA
>NC_056519.1:27224007-27225325 GCF_014905685.2 Nematolebias whitei
GGGAGAACAGACAGGGGGAAGGCCCACTAGATGGTGCCATCCCTACAAGTGGTTCCTGCAGAAATTATTCATCCCAGGAAGGAGACCTGTTTTCTGCCAATCTGTAATTTATTTTTACTAACCTTAAAGCCATTTTTGTGTAGATGTTCCAACACCAACCTAGTTGCTTCTATACAGGTATCAGGCGTGGCTAGTAACAGGTCGTCCACGTACTGGATCAGTGTTGTATCACTAGGAAGAGGACAAGACTGCAAGGCATCTTTCAAAACCTGATTAAAAATACCTGGAGATAGAGCAAAACCCTGGGGGAGTCGTGTGTAACACCACTGTTGTCCTTTGTAGGTAAATGAAAATAGATTTCTACAGCTTTCTGCTAGAGGTACACAGAAGAAGGCATTAGTGAGGTCAATACAGGTGTACCATTGTTGGGTGGGGTCTAGGGATGAAATAGACACATAAGCAATCAATCCCTGAATTGTGTCTGCAATTCCTTCTTCTGCTTGTTGTTTATGTGGGTATTGTGGGACCCAAATGGGTGTATCTGTGTTTACCTGAAAGGTGATTTGGCCGCACTGTGTCTTCCTCACGTCTGTCGGGGAGGTGGCCCATAAGCCCTCAGGTATGGAGGCCAACATTGCTGCGGCAGAATGATGATCAGTCATCTCTCTCCTGAGGTCACGAGCCAACAACTCGTGTTCCAGCATCACCTGTTTTTATGTGTGAGAGGAGATTCTGTATGTGTCACAAGAATTTGAAAAGCACAGACCTGGTACTGAGGTGGGAACCCAGTCTGTAGCTGCCAGGGAACATTTAACCATTCCCCCTTGCTCGTTTGCTTCATGCTCGACATGAAGAGAGAGTTATATGTAATGCAAGGCTTCATCACTCATTTGATACCACAGTAATTATTCATGACATAACTTCCGGTAAGATGGCGCCCGTGTACATGGCTTGCAATCCACCTCTGCTGATGGTGTTCGGATTATTTTTGTTTTTTGCATTTCACATCTGTGACATCAACTCTGCTGGTGTATGACAGACAACAACTTTTGAATCTTCGTTTTTCTGTCACTGAAGTCGCTTATTTGGACCATTATCAGTGTACCTCTGGACAGAAATACAAATTATCTCATCAAGAGACTATTTAATTGTATCCTGAATTAATCAATTGAAAGAACACTCTTCTTTTTTATATTATCATTACTATGTTATAATATCTTGATAATCAAAAAGTGTGTTTAGTTCATACCATTTCTTTTTTTTTTTTTTTTTTTTTTATTTATCAGGAGAATATATAATTGACATTACATACATTATA
>NC_056519.1:27225425-27247287 GCF_014905685.2 Nematolebias whitei
ACCGGATTCCAAAAAAGTTGGGACACTAAACAAATTGTGAATAAAAACTGAATGCAATGATGTGGAGGTGCCAACATCTAATATTTTATTCAGAATAGAACACAAATCACAGATCAAAAGTTTAAACTGAGAGAATGTATCATTTTAAGGGAAAAATCTGTTGTTTCCAAATTTCATGGCGTCAACAAATCCCAAAAAAGTTGGGACAAGTCCATTTTTACCACTGTGTGGCATCCCCCCTTCTTCTTACAACACTCAACAGACGTCTGGGGACAGAGGAGACCAGTTTCTCAAGTTTAGAAATAGGAATGCTCTCCCATTCATGTCTAATACAGGCCTCTAACTGTTCAATCGTCTTGGGCCTTCTTTGTCGCACCTTCCTCTTTATGATGCGCCAAATGTTCTCTATAGGTGAAAGATCTGGACTGCAGGCTGGCCATTTCAGTACCCGGATCCTTCTCCTACGTAGCCATGATGTTGTGATTGCTGCAGAATGTGGTCTGGCATTATCGTGTTGAAAAATGCAGGGTCTTCCCTGAAAGAGATGACGTCTAGATGGGAGCATATGTTGTTCTAGAACCTGAACATAGTTATCTGCATTAATGGTGCCTTTCCAGACATGCAAGCTGCCCATGCCACAAGCGCTCATGCAACCCCATACCATCAGTGATGCAGGCTTCTGAACGGAGTGTTGATAACAACTTGGGCTATCCTTGTCCTCTCTGGTCCGGATGACATGGCGTCCCAGTGTTCCATAAAGAACTTCAAATTGTGACTCATCTGACCACAGAACAGTCTTCCATTTTGCCACACTCCATTTTAAATTACCCCTAGCCCAGTTCAAACATCTGAGCTTGTGGAGCTTGCTTAGAAATGGCTTCCTCTTTACACTGTAGAGTTTCAGCTGGCAACTGCGGATGGCACGGTGGATTGTGTTCACTGACAATTATTTCTGGAGGTATTCCTGAGCCCATTCTGTTATTTCCTTGACAGTGGCATTCCTGTTTGAGGTGCAGTGACGTTTAATGGCCCGGAGATCACGAGCATCTGAGGCATTTCAGCTGCTGCTGCTGCTGCTGGGTTTTTTTTCCCTGATTGGTTGGCAGCACTAATCATACTCACCTGCTACAGATGACTCATCTGCTCACTGGCTTTATAAGGATTCACTGTGGATCAGGACTTCGCTGAAGCAACGCTTATGTTTGATAAAAGCAGCTCAGCCTGAACTTAGTCTTGGTTATCTGTGCCTGTTAATGTTTGTTTGTTTATTTACCTGCCTCCAGAGTGGAACTTCCTGAGCCTCTTGAGAAACACTCCCCCGAGATCTGAGAGCAACTCACCTGAGACCATCTGCACGCTGCCTGTCTGCCTCCTCCACAAACCTGTAAATATTCACCTGTACACCTGCACCTGTAAATACACCTGGAACCTGGAAACTCACCTTCAGAGCTGAAGACTCTGCTCCCACCTGTAAGAAGACATTACACTCCAACTTACCTGACGAATCTGCTCCACAGAAAACTAATCCTCGTTCTTACGACTTTGGTATGGTATGGTACGGTATATAGTTTATTAATTTAAAAAAAGTACAAAACAATTCCATAACAATATAAAAAAAGATACAAAAGATTTAAAATGAAAGGCAGCAGAAAGAAGAAAAAATCTTATTATATCTGCCCCTTTATTTCAAACAATTATTTCAGACATAATAATCTTCAAGTAACAGAACAAAATGAATAGCTTTCTAATTTTTCTAATTCTAATACAAAACACACACTAAGCTACTTATATACTTTTTTAACAATTCAGTTTTGATCTTTTTCTTAAATGTACACATTGACTTGGCATTTTTCACATCACTCTCTAGAATATTCCACAATCCAACTCCTTGGATTGAGGTAGACCTTCCCTTCAGACTAGTTCTGAATTTTGGTTTGACAAATATTTATATCCCCTTAAGATTATAACAACTTTGTCTTTTAACAAAATTTCTTTGGATATTTAATGGTAATGTGTGATTTTGAGCCCTATACATAACTGATAAAATACTTTCAGATCCCGACCCCATCCTTCCCTGGTTTAAATAAACATATTTTTATAAACTTTTCTGAGCCTGCTGTTGTTCTGGGTTTACCCACATTGACCTCGTTTAAAACCTGATAGCATCCAGTAGTTTTATGGCCTTGACACTTACGCACAGCGATTGTTCCAGATTCTCTGAATCTTTTGATGATGTTATGCACGGTTGATGATTATAACTTAAGTCTTTGCTATTTTACGCTGGGTAACACCATTCTGGTATTGCTGCACTATCTTTCTGCGCAACAATGGTGGAATTGGTGAGCCTCTTACCATTTTGGCTTCTGAGAGACACTGACACTCTGAGAAACTCTTTTTATACCCAATCATGTTGTCAATTGACCTAATTAGTGTTAATTGGTCTTCCAGCTGTTAGTTATATGCTCAATTTTTTTCCAGCCACTTATTGCTACTTGTCCCAACTTTTTGGGGATTTGTTGACACTGTGAAATTTTGAATCAACATATTTTTCCTTTAAAATGTTACATTTACTCACATTAAACTTTTGATCTGTCATCTATGTTATATTACGAATAAAATATTTACATTTGCCATCTCTACATCATTGCATTCAATTTTTATTCACAATTTGTTTAGTGTCCCAACTTTTTTGGAATCCGGTCTGTACATTAAATATCGAAGACTTAGAATAATTTGTCAAACCTTTTCTGGGAGGTGTCCACAGATTTGGAACGAGCTTGATGAGAGATTGAAAGAGTTGAAATTCATCTCCACCTTCAAAAAATAGTTAAAGACCAAATTGCTCCATTTATATACTTGAGATCACTTGTAGGACCTGTAACTGATTGATCAGAGGTAACATAATTTGTATTGTATGTGGAATTTTTATGAGGACTGATGTTTTATTGTGTTTTTATTTTAATATGTTATAATTTGTATGCAATATGTACCCAGGCTCCATCTATAAGCTTTAAATAGCTTTTTGGAGACCTGATTCACACACTGTTATTTTGCAGATATGTATTATGTATTACGTTTCTTTTGTGTGTGTGTGTGTGTGAATAAACTGAATACATGGAGAAAAGACACAATAATCAGTCAGAGAGATTCAAGTTAAAAAGTATTACCAACATTTATTAAAGCTTTCAGCTGAAAGGAGATGCTCTTACCCCAAACCAACAGAGACACAGCAAAAACCCAAGACACATCTGACCGGAGCTTCAGCATCTCCTGTATTTAAACACAAAAGCTCCACCCAGAGACGTGTCACACATTCTTACAGTTCTTTGTCTAAACTAGTTCGAACTGATGTCTTCATTTCCTGGAAGTCCTTTTATGGAGTTGTTTTATTGTTTTCTTCTGCCTTTCCAATTTACTTGTGATCTTGTCATCAGGTGGGACATACACACCAGCAGCTTCCTGTTAGTTCATGTCCCGTACACAAAAAACTTAAATACATTCTCTGACTTAGTTCACTCTGCACTTGTTGATACCAAAAGGCAAGCGGATTCAAAAGCCAAGCAGATACAGATAAAGGACAAGATACAGTTGTGATACATCGAGCAATACAGCAGAGCAGATAAAAGCATCTTTACAGTGGGGACGTGGTCAAGTCAAGTCATATTTATTTATAGAGCACAATTTAAAACAGATAGACTGTTATCAAAGTGCTTAACACTAATGGTAACACTGAGAAATAAAAAGCAGTAAGAATATACCTTAAAAAATTAAAACAACAGCATTAAAATGAAGACATGGAACAAGATATACTAAATCAACTCACACAGTATGAAAAGCCAGAGAGAACAGATATGTTTTTAGCAGGGATTTGAACACAGGAAGGGAGGTGGCATGCCTAATGTTGGGGGGTAGGTTGTTCCACAGTTTGGGACACATGACTGAAAATGCCCGATCTCCTCGGAGCTTCAGTCGTGTTTTTGGAACAACCAAAAGCAGCTGATCGGATGATCTCAGAGCCCGAGAGGGAACATATGGTCAGAGTCAGAGTTTCTTTATTGTCATTCGCACCTCATGTGGTACATGTGGTGGAGCGAAATTATGTACACGGGGTCCCAGTTACATCCAACAATAAAATGTCTAAGAAAAACAGTAATAACATCTAAGATATGAACTAAGAAAAACATCAACTAAATATACACTAAGCACTCATAACATAAAACATTGAACATCAGCACAAACATGAACATGAGTCTGTGAGCAGATGTGCACGCATGAACACATCAACATTGAAACAGATCAGCAGCAACATGAAACAGATCAGCAGCAACATGATATGGTTTTTCACAGTGATTATTCTAGTTAGAGATTCATGAGTCTAACAGCCTCAGGGTAGAAGCTGTTCCTCAGTCTAGTGGTTCTACACTTAATGCTCCTTAACCTCCTTCCTGAGGGGAGTGGGGCAAAAAGTGTGTGTGCTGGGTGGGTGGGGTCCTTCATGATGCAGGTGGCCCTCTTCCTGCAACTGGAGGTGTAGATGTCTGTGATGGTGGGGAGGCTGATTCCAACAGATTTCTGTGCAGCCTTCACCACTCTCTGCAAAGCTTTTCTTTCTGCAGCTGTGCAGCCTCCATGCCACACATTGATGCTCGAGCACAGGATGCTCTCCACTGCACACCTGTAGAAGGAGGTGAGGACTGAGCTTCCCAGACCAGCTCGCCTCAGCCGTCTGAGGAAGTAGAGTCTCTGATGAGCTTTCTTGATCAGGCTGGTGGTGTTGTTGCTCCAGCTGAGGTTGTCATTCATGTGTACACCCAAGTACTTGTAGCTGGAGACCACTTCCACCGCAGATCCTCTTATGTTCAGGGGGGTGTAGGTGTTTTTGTTCCTTCTGAAGTCCACAATCATCTCCTTTGTCTTCTTCACATTGATGTGAAGGTTATTCTCTCTGCACCAGCTCTCCAGGTGTTCCACCTCTTGCCTGTAGCTGGACTCATCATTGTTTGTGATGCATCCCACCACCGCTGTATCATCTGCGAACTTTACAATCTGACAGCCTGGATGGGTAGCTGCACAATCATATGTGAGCAGAGTAAACAGGAGGGGGCTCAACACACATCCCTGAGGAGAGCCAGTGCTGAGGGTTATTGTGGAGGAGGAGAGGTTGTGGATCCTCACTAACTGTGGTCTGTTTGTTAAAAAGTCTAGTACCCAGTTGCAGATGGAGGGGCTTAGTCCTAGTGTGGATAGTTTGTCCATCAGGGTTTGTGGGATCATGGTGTTGAAGGCGGATGTGAAGTCCACAAAGAGCATACGGACGTAAGAGTTTTTCTGCTCCAGGTGGTTGAGTGCAGTGTGGACCACAGAGGAGATTGCATCCTCTGTTGATCGGTTCTCACGGTATGCGTACTGATGAGGGTCCTCGTTGATGTTGATGGTTGTTTTGATGTGAGTCATGACCAGTTTTTCGAAGCATTTAGCAACTATCGGGGTGAGGGCCACTGGCCGATAGTCATTCAGACCAGTCACTGTAGAGCTTTTTGGGACTGGGATGATGGTGGCAGTCTTCAGGCAGGTGGGAACTGTCTCCAGGGTAAGTGAGGTGTTAAAGATGTCTGCCAGCACCTCACAGAGCTGATCAGCACATTCCTTCAACACTTTTCCGGGGATGTTGTCTGGGCCAGTTGCTTTGTGCGGATTAATCCTCCTGAACGTACTCCTTACTTCTGCTGAGGTCACGCTGAGATGCTCTTCATCCGGTGGCGAGGTGAGTCTGGTGCTGGGTGGTCTGTTCGGGTCTTCAAAGCGTGCATAGAACTTATTGAGGGCATCAGGCAGAGATGGGTCTTTGGGGCATTGTTCACTCCTTCCTTTATAATCTGTTATGCACTTAATGCCCCTCCACATGCTCCGAGGGTCTTGTGAGATGAATTGACCCTCGATCCTCTTTGCATATGTGGCCTTGGCCCTCTTAATACCAGCAACCAGCTCTTTTCTTGTCCTACTCAGCTCCTCTGAATTTCCAGACCTGAAGGCAGTGTTCCTGGCTTCCAGCAGGGTACGCACCTCTGCATTCAGCCAAGGTTTTCTGTTTGGGTAGCTTTTAACATTTCTGATAGTGGAGACTGTGTCAGTACATGTACTAATGTAACCCAGTACTGAGGATGTGTATTGGTCAAGATCAAGCGAACCTCCATTTTCAGCAGCTTCTCTGAAAACCTGCCAGTCTGTTCGATCAAAACAATCTCTCAGTATGGGTCCACTGTCCTGGCTCCAACATTTAACTTTCTTTTGTACTGGTCTGGAGCGTCTCAGCGGGGGCATGTAAGCAGGAGCCAGGAAGATTGAGATGTGGTCTGACAGTCCTAGGTGGGGGCGGGGTTCGGCTTTGTATGCATTTTTTACGTTCATGTAAACACGGTCCAGCGTGCGGTCTCCACGTGTCGGAATTGTAGTATGACATATCCTGAGATATATTCATCAATTAAACGGGTTCTTTCATTTTTCTGGACTGTATAACATACGTGCATTAAATTTAATAAAATGTGGACGTGAGACGTTAATTATCTTTGACTCACCAAACGAGTGGGTCATTTATTAACAGAATCAAGTTTAACACATCACACATTTACATTAATTGGCAAGAATTGAAAAATAACGACATAATTAATCAGCTTTACAACAGGAGTGAGAACAATACGGCGATTGTTTTCCTCACTTTCAGCAGAACAGACGTCAAATCACACGGCGGTGATTTGAAAACTTTGCTTCAGACATTTCTAAAAATATCTGTAATGACTTTAGCAGATAGAAGAATTTTAAAGATGAAAAGATGAAGTTTATCTGAGAGAGATGTGTGAGGGAATTTGTCTGTTTTAACCAGAACATGCACGCTCCTTTGGAAATCAGCTTGTCCCAACAGTACACTTTGGTGAAGGTCGACTTTTACCTTTTCTGAAGATAGATCAGTTCCGGCGTGAAGTCCCACTTCGAGCCACTGTTCAGCGTCTCCGTAAGAACAGCTAAAGACCTCGGGAGTCGTGGTGTTAGACATCCAAAACAGACTTTTGTAATTCCCAGAATCTCCTCTCGTGGTTTAGTGGCAGCTTACTGAGCAGCTGCATTCCAGCATTCTGCATTCTGGAACTGCAAACTCTCTGGAACTGCTACTCCATCTTCAAGACTGGCACGATTCAAGCCTGAACCTCGAGCTGAACTCTACTCGTTGAACTAGGAAGTGCCAACATTTAAATGGGCTCTACTTCCGGTTCATTTGAGAGCTTCTGATTGGTCGATGGACCCAAACAGAGGTGTGTTTTGTGATGCAAGGTGTTATGAAAAGTCAAGGAAAAGATTAAGATTGTTTAAGAACAGACAGAAAGATATTACGAAGAAACCAGACTTCGTGGAGTCTCTTCTCCCAGTATCTTGCTGTAAAAGTTAAACATGACATTTCTTTTCAGTAAACTTTCAGTTGACCGAAGCTTGAACTTCGACACACTTACAAACTTTGCTCATTGAAGACAGAAAATCAGACAATGCATCATTCACCTGATTTCTTCTTTGAATGAGGATTAAAAATCATTATTACTGCTTTAAGTAAATAAAAATGAGTAGTTCACTTCAACATGTAAACATTGTTTGAACTAACACAATTTGATTATCAAAACATTTGTAAAATAGTAATGATCATAGAGAATTGTCTTTTTCCACTTGATTAATTCAAGAAAGAAAGTCTCAGGATGGGTCAACCTGTATTTCTGGATGCAAATCAATGAAATGACAGTTTCTGACCATATGATCCTAAGGTCAAGTTTTGACATCAGGTCAAGTTCACTACAGTATCGTCACATGCTGATTAAAGCTTGGGAGACAGTCCTTTAGATTCACGTGGTTAAAGTCTCCGGCTACAACGTAAAGAGCCTCGGGGTGTTTGTTCTGCAGCGAGCTGATGATATCATGAAGCTCCTGTAGTGATTCATTAGCATTAGCGTCCGGAGGAATGTAAACAACTGTGATAAAAGTCACTGTGAACTCTCGGGGTTATATGGTTCCAGTAGCTCAGAGAGGTAGATGGGTGCGAGGCCATTTAGGCACTTATAGGTCAGGAGGAGAATTTTTAAATCAATCCTAGTTCTCACAGGAAGCCAGTGTAGGGAGGACAGAACTGGTGTGATGTGCTCATACCTCGGTGTACCGGTTAAGAGCCGAGCTGCAGCATTCTGGACGAGCTGTAGCCGTTGACCTTGTGGTTGACCTTCCAGAAGTATCCAGTGTCAAGCACTGTGAGTACAGTTCTGGTCCAGCAAAGATGGGCAGGGGTTGGCACACCTGGGCCCAAACTTTGAGATTCTTAAAATCGATCAAAGGCAGAAATCGTGTCAACAAATCTTGTCCCACCAATAGTGGAATTGTTTCTAAATCAGACACATAAAGTGGATGGCTAAGTGTCATGTTACCAATCTTAAACTGTATCTGAGTCACAAAGGATACAGTTGTGTTGTTAGATGCGTAAGGTGTAATACCAAGGAGGCAAGGCTTAAGAACTAATATCCTGATGTATGCTCAATAATCCAGGTAGAAAAATCTAAAAGTTAAATCCTGTCCTCTGGACATTAAAAAAAAAAAAAAAAAGCAAAACAACCAAAAAAATGTAGAAATGTTTTGTCTTTCATCTGAAAGACTTCCTCAGTCTGAGGTGCTGTATTCAGCTCAGTCTCTTAAATAGCACCTTCTCAGAGTGGATCAACCAGTTTGCTGCTGACAACCAAAACCAGCTGTTCACATGATCAAGAAGGGCCATCAGCCTAACAATGGATCATTAGCACACTGATGGCTGTTTACTGTTCACAGAGGGCTGAGTGATACTAGCAATCACAGCATTGTAAGAGGGGGACAGTTGAACCCGGAGGCCTCCACCCCTGTTGGATGGACAATTTCTTTTCACAAAGATGGCCTCCTTTACTCCTCTCTCAAACCATCGTTCCTCTCTGTCCAGGATGTGAACATCTTCATCCCTGAAAGAGTGACCGCTGGCCTGGAGATGAGTGTTGTAAAGACGCTCTTATCTGCTCTGCTGTATTGCTCGATGTATCACAACTGTATCTTGTCTTTTATCTGTATCTTCTTGGCTTTTGGATCCGCTTGCCTTTTGGTATCAACAAGTACATAGTGAACTAAGTCAGAGAATGTATTTAAGTTTTTTGTGTACGGGACATGAACTAACAGGGAGCTGCTGGTGTGTATGTCCCACTTGATGACAAGATCACAAGTAAACTGGAACGGCAGAAGAAAATAATAAAACAACTTCGTAAAAGGACTTCCAGGAAATGAAGACATCAGTTTGAACTAGTTTAGACAAAGAACTGTAAGAATGTGTGACACGTCTCTGGGTGGAGCTTTTGTGTTTAAATACAGAGGAACCTGAAAGCTCCGGTCAGATGTGTCTTGGGTTTTTGCTGTGTCTCTGTTGGTTTGGGGTAAGAGCGTCTCCTTTCAGCTGAAAGCTTTAATAAATGTTGGTAATACTTTTTAACTTGAATCTCTCTGACTGATTATTGTGTCTTTTCTCCATGTATCTCCGAACCAATGAGAGGAACAGGTGAATAGGCTGAAAAGTCTGCGTTGTTGTGTTAATTTTCCGCAACAGTGTAGACCGCTGAATCCTGGCCTGATGATGATGATCTTCTGTGCTGGGCCATCCTTTTGGCCAGTGGCTGTTTAGTTTCCCCGATGTAAGACTGATCACAGCCCTCCTGACACTGAACAGCATACACAACATTACTCTGTTTGTGCCGGGGGACTGGATCTTTGGGATGAACCAGTCTTTGCCGTAATGTATTTTGGGGTTTTAAACTGGTAGTTTAAAACTAGTAAGCTGAGTTGAACACCTGTAAGGCAAAGTCTGTTTGTTCCCAAGGGAATAGATGCATCTTATTTTAAACAGTTTCAAACACAAAACACATGAATGATGTTTGTTTGAGATGAGGTGAACTCTTTTTCGGTTTAAGCTGAGATGAACTGTTTTCTGAGATGAGGTGTTCTTTTCTGAGGTGGTGAACTGTTTTTGAGGTGGTGTTCCCCTACAAATGTCCCCATTATTTCTGTTTTTAGTGGAAACACCATAGAGTTAATAATAATAACAATAATCATATATTTAATCCTTAGAGAAAACTCAATCATATTCATCTATTTTATTATATTATTATAATATATATATATATTATTATATTCATTATATTATAAAATATCCTCCTGTTTACTAGTTTTGTCAACTAATATACACTTATAGTATTTTATATGTCTCCTCATTTCCCACCAGTTATTTAATTATTATTTAAAATTTCTTCTCTAACTGAAGTTGTTCCTCATCTTGATTTTTCTCCCTGCTTTCCCAGTGACCCCTCTACGAATTCATTCTTTTTATTATTATTATTATTATTATTATTATTATTATTATTATTAATAATAATAATAATAACAATAATATAATAATAATAATAATAATAATACTTATTATTATTCCTTGTTCCTGCTGCTTCCTCTAGCCTCAGCATCTCATTTGGTCCTAGATGGCCTGCTAGGCAGGCTCTAACGTTGTCCAGGGCTATTTGCTATCTGCCTGTAGGAAGTCTTATCCAAATGTGTGCCCCTGTTCTAGGGTCAGGTAGGGTCACTTTTAAGAGTGTTATCTGCATAAGGGAGGAGATTATAAGTGATCTTATTTATTATATTATTACCATAATTATTATCTTATTTATTAAACCTCCCCTTGTACATGTGATTACAAAAGGCAGTTGGTGTGTTGTCATTTTAACGGCTTGATTGGCTCCTTGGGATCACAGAAGGGGGATGTTTTTGATACTCCTTTCTTTTTGTCTCTCATCTTGTCCTTCAGATATACGATATAGGTGCTGTCCCTGTCTTTATTTCTATTTACCACTTTGCTGGCTGCATTTCTCCTCATCAGTTCATCTCCTTCTTCCTGTATATGTAGTGTTAGCCTGGTAATCTCATCCTGTACCTTATTAATTTGTTCTGTGCAGTGTGCGCTCTCAGGACATTATTACCTGCAGTATTCCCTTAGTGTGGACTGAACTTGGCAACAAGGCCTTCTCCTACTCGGCTCCTGTTTCCTGAAATATCTTGCAAAAAGATCTGAAGCTCTCGACCTTGACCTCTCTAAGTGGCTTCAAACATCTGCTAAGTTCATGGCAAAAACCAATGCAGACATGTTCATGTTTTTAGTTTTCTACACTGCTTTATAATGTAGCTGTTTTTGTTTCTTTTTAATATTATTTTCTTCTATTTATTTTTCAATTTATTTGCTTTTTTTTTAATTTTATTTTATTTTCCCATTGTCCTGTCCGGCATTGTGACACTTAGAATTATTGTTATTATTGTTATTGTTATTTATTTTTCAATTTATTTGCTTTATTTTATGATTGTCTACTGTTGTCATCACTCTTTGTTAAAAACAGGCCTCTCTTGTAAATGAGTCCTCGAGGCTCAATGAGACTAACCTGTATAAATAAAGGATGAATGAAAAAAAAAGCAGAAAAAGCTGAAACTTGCAGAAATCAGCTGAAAGGAGCATAACAAGCTGAAATTAGCAGAAAGAAGTTAGAAGAAGCACAAAAATGTTGTAGTTAGCAGAAAGAATCTAAAAGGAGCACAAAACAGCTGAAAAAAAGTTTAAATTTGCAGAAAGAAGCTGAAAGAAACTGAAGCAGAACAAAATGTGACAGGAGCAGTAAAAGGTTGTAAACACATCTAAAGATGTGAAGGATGTAAAATGAGCTCAATTCATTTTCTATGAGAAAAAAGGTAGCAGAAAAGGCTAAGTATTTCAAAAAAATAAAGTTGCACCAATACCAAAAGTCATAGCAGGATAGTCCTGAAAGAGCTGAACATTTTGATTTATGATTGGTTGAACTTGCTTGAAAATTGGGGGATGAGAATTGTGCCGAAAAACATACAGAAGAAAAATGAATCACATTAGAGTGAACGCTTCATAAACATTCACACAACAGATACAGATGATTGAACGGAGCCTGAAAAACCTCCCATCAGGTGGTTCACTCAGGTTATTCATAGATAACATGACTGTTTTAACTCTGGCAACATGGCCCAGTTTATGTGCCCGCGTCATGGACAGCCAGCACTGTCGTGGACATTTTCTCTCAGTGTGTAAATTAATGCTGAATATATTCTGGTAATGGCTCCAGAAAAACCTTTTTCTGTGTCATAGTTCTTCTGTTATATTCAATCACCAAGTAATGATGATACAAGCATGGACCGCACAAATGGACTTCGTTTCCCATGACCCCTTGCACCCCTGAACTGTCAGTAGGAACACACATTACGAGATGTTTCTGAAAACGTGTCGGATTAGTTTGTTTCAGTGCTCCAACTCTGCTGTCCGAGCAACAAATGGACTCTAATGGTAGCAGGATGCATAAGCACATCTGTGTATGCACGCCAGCTGACCACCCCCACCCCCCTCCCACCCCCCGTTCCTCATCAGGTGCATCACCATCCAAACACATCTGCTCATGGCAAAGCTGAGTCTCCAACAGTTCCTGACCCGTGTGATCCTCAACAGGAGAACAGAGGCTGTCTGCACCACAACTACCCCCACCACCAGCAGCTACCTCCCATAACGCTGAGTACAATGACACACAGGTGCATCTAAAAAATTAAAAATTGTGAAGTTTTGTTGTCAATCATTCCAGAAAGTGAAACTCATTCATTCAACCTTTATTGACACAGGTGAATCCCACTGAGAGACCTGACTCATGTGAATTAAGTGAAACTACAATTCTCCATTCTTCGTACAATTTCATAAACTCATATTTTAAATAGATTAGTGAGTAGTGAAATATTTCAAGACTTTATTTCTTGTACTTTTGATGATTATGTCTTAAAAACCTAAATTGAGTGACTCAGAAAGTTAGAATCTTCCAGAGCCAGCTTCTGGTACTTTTGTCAATGTGGGTCCTGCTGGAAAATGAAACCAGCATCTCCATGAAGCTCATTAGCAGCAGGAAGCATGAAGTATCTAAAATGTCCTGCTAGATGCTGCTTGGACTATGGATTTCAGAAAACGCAGTGGACCAGCACCAGCAGAGGACATGGACCCAAGCCATCACTGACTGTGGAAACATCTCTCTGGACTTGAACAATGTGGATTCTGGACCTCTCCTCTATTCCTCCAGACCTGGGACCTTGATTTACAAATGACATGAAACTTTACTTTAATCTGAAAAGACAGAAGAGGACATTGGACCACTGAGAGACAGTGCAGCTCTTTTTCTCCTCAGAAGACGTTTCTGACATCTCTGGTTCTGGAGTGGCTGGACTCGATGAATGAGACATTTGTAGCTCATGTCCAGGAGTTCATTAGCTGATCAGGGTGAGACACCAGGAGGTTATACTGTTGAACTTCTTCACAATATTCTCATTGTGTAAAATGAAACTTTTCCCAAAGCTTCAAATAATTCAATAAAATTAAACACAAAGCATCCAGAAGGTATTCATAATGCTTCACTTTCCACATTTTTTTGTTCCAAGTTGTAAATTATTCTCGTTCCTCAAAATTCTACACACAATACACTATTATGACAATGTGAAAAAATATTTGGGGATTTTTGCAAATTTATTACAAATAGAAAACAAAGAAACCACATTTATGTAAATATTTACAGCTAGGGTTGGCCCAATACCAGTTTTTAATCAAACCAAGTACAAGTACTTCCGATTGTGTACTCGCCGATACCGAGTACCGATACAAAGTACTTACTGAGATGGAACATAAAAATTACACAATTACAATAAAACACATTTCTTTTATTTAGAACAAGCTGTTTCTCCTTTATCAGAGCCCTACAGTCATGGAGTAAGATAAGGTGGTGTTTCAAATGTAAATGGACTGTACTTATATAGTGTAGTGGACTAGGCCTCCGATCAAAACCTGCCTCTGAAGACCTTCGTGGGACAGGAACTGTTATTTCATTGATTTGAATCCAGAAATACAAATTAGCTCATCCAGAGACTGTCTAATTGTATCCTGAACTTATCAATTGAAAGAACACTCTCTTTTTTATATTATCATTACTATTTTACAATATCTTGATAAATCAAGTGTGTTTAGTTCATACCATTTTTAAATGTTGAAGTGAACCACTCATTTTAAATCAACTGTGGAACAGTATTAATGATTTTTTAATCCTCATTTAAATTAGAAATCAAGTTAAATGTCTATTTACAAAGTAATTATGCATTTTTGATCTTCTGTCTGAAATGAGAAGTAGTGATGTCGGTCAAAAGTCGGAGACAGTCAAAAACAAGTTGTTAGAACGGACTGTCGTGTTTTTAAAACTCTCAGACAGTAAATAAGAAAACTGGCACCTGCAGTGTTTCTCACTTCGCCAAAACATTTCTCCGTCTGTAACTAACCGTCTCAAAACATTCCTGCTGTTTTCTTGACTTGTAATGACCCTCTGACATCACTAGAACCACCCCCCATTGGTTGCTTCAACCAATCAGGACGTACTAAAGTGACCGGAAGCAGAACTCTTTAAAAGTCGACACTTCCTGGAACTGTGGTAGTTCTGGAGGGAAGTTCTGTTCTTCAGTTCTAGCTGTTCTGGAGTTCTGGAGTTTTTTCACTGCTAAGTGGAACTTCGGACTCAGTTTTCCAGTCTGATGGAGCCATCCATCTCTGCAGTAGTCACGGCGCCTCGCGGTGACTTCCCCCGGGCGAACGCCCTACAACTTCTGAGGAAGTTTGTTCTGTTGAACGGAGTATCTCACGACTTCTGCTGAGTCACAGCCGCCCTGAGGAGACACTGAAAGGTAGCGTGCCAGGGACCTCTTGACCGTAGCGGACCCATCCTCTGCCAAGGTAAAGAGTCGTCACGACCTTCACGCGAAGTGTACCGCGGGCGAGCTGCGTTTGAAAGGAGCGTGTTGTTCTGGTCCACAGAGATACATCTTCCTCCATTTTCCCATCTTTAAACTCCTTCACTTTCCCATCTTTAATCTAGATATCTTCAGAAATGTCTGTTGTTTTTATTAAGTAAAACGTGCCAAGTTTTATTAATCAGAACCAGATCAGTCTAATCAAGTGTACAATGTTTTGATGTTAAATTTTGATTCTGTTCAATAAATGACCACATTTATTTTGATGGGTCAAAGAAAATTAACGTCTCATGTCATTGATTAAACCATCTACGCACAGTACCTCTGTCGCATGGCTGTAATTAGCTAGAAAAAGAGAGAACCCGTTATTTAAATATAATTGTAGTGAAGCTACAAAACTAACCTAGCCCTTAGAACACTACGATAGCGCCTTTCCATCTTATTTCAAGATACTCAAAGCGCTTTCCACTACAATCTGTGCCTCATTTACACATTCATACAGCAGTCTACTAGATCTCTACAAAGCTAATTGAACAAATCATTCTTAAGAGACTAATCAGAACTTTATCACATTCAAACACCGATTGGACACACATCAAAGGCTATGAGGGGTTCAGTGTCTTGCCCAGGGACACTTCGGCATATGACTGCTGGTGGATTTGAACCCCCAACTCTCGCATTGGAGGACGACTGCTCTAACCCAACTCATGGCTCTGGACGACCAGCAGTTTTCAGTGGTGGATGATTCTGGATTTCATCAGTTTTTCAACATTTTGGAGCCTCGGCTCGACATTCCCAGCCTGCACCATATTGTTGAACAAACATAGCTGAAGATACTTTAAAAACAACTCATCTGTTGTGAGACGTTTCTGCATTGTTTGACTCTGGATATTTGGACAAGCAGTGTAAGTCCATTATCTGTTGTTAGTTTAAGTGTGCAGTGAGTGCATTGTTGATTTGACTCACAGTGTTACAGGCAGAGCAGCTCCGGGGTTCACACACTCAGCAGGTGCATTTGATGAAATGCTTCAGACGTGGAATATTCCCAATGTTCTGTACATGTTGTGCTCAGAGAACATGATAAAAACATGATAAAGGCTCTTAGTGACGCTGACCTCTCGTGTGTCGCTTACACCTTTCAGCTGATTGTTAACGAGGGGCTTTTAGCTCAGAGGAGCTGAAGTGGTTCCTGTCGGACCTAGAATAGTTGGACATTTAGGGGCGGCTGTGGCTGAGTGGTTAGAGCTTCAGTTATACCGCACTGGTCTGGAGCCAGTTTTCATGTTTCTGGAGAACTTGCTGCAGTGTTGGCTGTGATGTGCTGCTGGTAGCAGTGAACCCTGAACTCCACTTCATGTTTCATCCAAGCAGCTGCTGTTCATCCCTCCTCTTGACAGTTTAGCTGAGCACAGCAGACAATCTACTTTTTAATTTAATCCATGTTTTCTTAAAATATCTCCAAACTACAGAAATTTTTTAACCTTTGGTCACTTGCGCAATGGAAGTGGACATGGTGCCACCCAGTATATAAGAAGTATTGGTTCCAGGCATCGGGGCATTTTTTACGAGTACAAGAACTTGTAAAAATGCTTGTATCGGTAACGGAACACCATGTCTAAACAAGTCTCATTTATAAATGAGTCTTCGAGGCTCAATATGATTTATCTGTTTAAATAAAGGTTGAATGCAAAAAAAAAAAAAAACATTCACAGCTGCACAGTTGGATTATTGAGCATGCATCAGATTATTCATAGCCTTTGCCATGAAGCTCCAAACTGAGCTCGGATGCATCCTGTTTCCACTGATCCTCCTTGAGATGTTTCTACAACTTAAATTGTGTCCACCTGTGGTAAATCCAGTTGATTGAACTTGATCTGGAAAGACACCAGTTTATAGAAGGTCCCACAGCTGACAGTGATGTCAGAGCACAAACAGCAAGCATGGAGTCAGAGGCATTACCTGTAGACCAACAACACATCATTGTGTTGAGACACAAATCTGGGGAAGGATACAGAAACATTTCTGCTGCTTTCAAGGTCCCAGTGTCCTCCATTATTCATAAATGGAAGAAGCTTGGAACCACCAGGACTCTTTTCTTCCTAGACGGCTTCAGGACCACTCTGAAGGTCCTGGAGGGGCCATGATCTCAAAGGAGGGGCTTCAGGACCACGTTGAAGGTCCTGGAGGGCCATGATCTCAAAGGAGAGGCTTCAGGACCACTCTGAAGGTCCTGGAGTGGTTCAGCTAGAGTCCAGACTTGAATCTGATTGAACATCTCTGGAGATCTGAAAATGGCTGCACAGACGTCTCCCATCCAACCTGATGGAGCTTGAGAAGTACTGCAAGGAAGAATGGGACAAACTGTCTAAAGAGAGGTGTGCTCAGCTTGAAGCATCAGGTGGATCAAAGTTTTAAACAAAGCCTGTGAATACTTATGGAAATTGATTTGTTTCGGGGTTTTTTTTTTTATAAATTTGCGAAAATCTAACTTTTTTCAACACCTTAGTGAAGACTAAGACGTCATAGTTTAAAATCATGCATGACATGGAAGGTTCCCCTGCTTAAATCAGCACACGTCCAGACCAGTCTTAATTTGCCCATGACCATTTGGATGATCCAGAGGAGTCATGGGAGAAAGTTATGCGTGGTCAGATGAGACCAAAATAGAACTTTTTGGTCTTAATTCCACTCGTCGTGTTTGGAGGACTAAGAATGAGGAGTACCATCCCAAAAACACCATCCCTACTGTCAAGCATGGGGGTGGAAGCATCATGCTTTGGGGGTGTTTTTCTGCACATAGGACAGGATAACTGCACTGTATTAAGGAGAGGATGACTGAGACCATGTATTGAGAGATTATGGGGAACAACCTCCTTCCCCCATAGAAGTCAAATGTTTCCTGTAGTTTTTCACCAGGTTTGCACACACTGCAGCAGGATTTTGGCCCATTCCTCCAAAAAGATCTTCTCTAGATCAGCCAGGTTTCTGGGCCGTCTGAGAAACACAAAGTTTGAGCTCCCTCCAAATATTTTCTATCGGGTTTAGGTCTGGAGACTGACTAGGCCACTCCAGAACCTTTATATGCTTCTTACAGACCCAATCCTTGGTTCTCCTGGCTGTGTGCTTCGAGTCATTGTCATGTTGGAAGACCCAGCCACGACCCATCTTCAATGCTCTAACTGCAAACAAAGGCTACTGTACCAAATATTAACATCGATTTTCACAGGTGTTCAAATACTTATCATACATTGTGATTTCCGGATTTTTTTAATTTTTTTTTTAGATTATGTCTCTCACAGTGGACATGCACCTAAGATGAAAATTTCAAACCCCTCCATGATGATTTCTAAGTGGGAGAACTTGCAAAGTCACAGGGTGTTCAAATACTTATTTTCCTCACTGACCTACACACACGCACACCGATCTCCTGTTAAGCTAAAATGTGGTGCTGAGAGATCTGAACTCGTACTGAAGGCTTCTGTGGACAGTTTCTTGTCCGAGCTCCAACTCTGCATGTGTACTGCAGGAATGTCAAACTTCACATCAGTACACCTTTTGTAAACAATGATTCTTGTTGATGTTGGGGTCATGGGGTCAAAGGTCAAGATCATCCCTTCCATGAGACGAAGTGAAGATTTAACGCATCTACTGTCTTTCCTTAGATAAGTTTTACTAATTGACTTTGTACAGTATATGAATGTTTCCATTCAGTGCTCTGAGACAACTTTGTTGTGATTTGGTGCTTTATAAATAAAAATTAATTTGATAACCGAGAGAAATGTCCAACTTCAAAGCAGTAACTTCGGTGATCCTTGTTGATTTAAAGGCTACAGGGTCAAAAGCGACAGTGGCCGTACAGACACTACCTGCTGTTTAATAATAAACACATTTACCGTCATTTACGAACTATAAGCTGCTACTTTTTCCACACGCTGACCCTTGCAGCCTATACAATGCTGCAGCTAATTTATGTTTTTTTTTTGACGGGATAACGAGGTTCATGCCACCAAAACATTTAGCTTTGTCACATTTGGGCGCTCACAGAGCTGTCCATGTCTCTATTGGGGACTGGGTCCTCGTGACACTGAGACTACATGTATAATTAAAAAGGTAAAAAAAATAAACCTGAGCCATGAACAGCTGGGATTTTCCTGGGAAATTTATTTTATTAGAATTTCCACATGTTCTAATGACAGGAAGTGATAAAACCATCCAGGAGTTTCTACAGAGGGACACTGTGCTGTGGAGCAGTATGAGCCCAGGACATAAATATAGAAATCTGCTGTGTGCTGGGGAGCAGGTCTGGACTGAAGGACTGTGTGTGTGTGTGTGCGGGGGTGTTAATCTGTGAGGCCAAGCTTCTTCTTCAGGGACTCTGGCATCTCTGGGGGAGGTGGGCGGGGCAGGCGGAAGTAGACCTTGACGGAGTCGTAGATGAACCACTGCAGGGCAGTCAGAGTTCCGATCATGATGATACGAGCAACCAGACCCTTCCACACACCTGAAAAACACAGAACACTGAAACTGATCCGAGAGCAGCCCATTTATCAATCACCACCTGAACGCTCTCCAGAGGTAAATCCAAGGAGCCAACGTAAAGACAAACCTTTGGGACCGAGTCTCTTCAGGACCTGCAAGGCAGTGCTGCCCTTCTCTTTGTTTAGAACAGACACCACGGAGTCAGCAGGATGGGACACGATGGCACAGAACACACCAGCTGCAGAGAGAGAACCAGCTGCAGGTCAGAAGTCACTTCATGCCACATCCACCAACTGCAGTCAGCTCAGAGTCTGAGCATCCGTTTGTCCACATTACCCTGGTTCACCCTGAACACTAACCCAGTAAATAACTCAAATAATACAAATTAAGAGTTTTGATGCACAGTTGTAGGCAGAAGTTTCTGTCATGGGCATGAATGTCACATTATTGAGACTCTGAGCTGCTCGGGATCGACAAGTCTGATGATTTTGATGAAACAGTTTATATTTGCGCTTAAATTTGTCACGTATGTAAAAGATAGGCAAACCAGCATGCTTACCGTTTGAACCTGAGTAAAAAAATGGTTTATTAATAAGAAGTTTGAATGTTGAGCAGTTCTTTATGCTGCTCCACTGCTCTGCTTTAGCTCGTTTACTTGCTCCTTGACGTTTGTTGAGCAGTAAATTCTCTCAGATTTCCAATAAAAGAAGTTTCCTCAGAGACTGGATGTTTTCTACAGTGGAGGGCGAGCATGGAAGTGCTTCGTTTACGGCGAGTGTGTACCTGCATTTATACATCTGAAACCTACCAGGATGAACTCTTCCAGACTAATTGTGGATATTTATATGGCTCATTTCATACTTAAGCTTTAATTAAAATTTAATGATTTATTTGAAGTGTCCTGTTCTCAGGGTGAAAGTGTTATACGACTTCAATATTGTTTTAAACACTTTTATCTGACCCAGAGGGTCAAAACTACCATAATTTCCAGACTATAAGCTGCTATATAAGCTGACATTAGTGCTTAGTGTATTCTTAGTTTAACATATTTCTTAGTTCATATCTTACATCTTATTACTGTATTTTCCACTGTACACGTCGCTCCTCCCCACAAGTTGCATCAGTCCATATTTGTCTAATGAAGTGGAAAAATCCATAAATATGTTGCTTCGCTGTACAAGTCGCATCTATTATGCGTCACCACTGACGGCCTGGAAATGTGAACAAAAAAAACCCGATGGGCTGTCAAATGGCGGCTACGGGATTGTGCACGGGAGGACTTCAACAAGATTAACACAAACAATTACTTGTTTGAAATTATAGTAAATGTGTGTATCAATCTAACTTTTGCTTAATAAATGCACTTTGACTGTTAAATCAGCTGTATTTCAAAACCCGATACGCAGAAGTAAACGCATGCACGCGATGAGTTGTACAAAATTTAAGAAAAGCCCCTAAACAATTGTTTGATCGAAATTATAGCAAAGGTTTGTCTCAGTGTAATGTTTACTTAATAAATGGACTAAAGCATGTGGGGTGTCCTCATGACTCAATGAAACTACCTATATAAATAAAGACGAAAAATATATACATCTGACAACATATGAAATTAATTCTCATCTCACTCTCCTCCCCTCTTCATTGTGCCCCCAGGGAGGGGGAACTTGTTTTCACAACCAAGCACCTGCAGCCCTCGAAATAAGTATGAATTGTGCATTTATGTGGCACCCAGAGCTCTGTGGGAGACCTGGGGGACTAGTGGTGAGAAGTAATTTACCAAAAGTGTCCACAAGTGAAGAGCAACTTTCTGCAGTGGATCCTGACAGAGGAGCAGGGTATAGGTCCTTCTCAAAAAATTAGCATATTGTGATAAAGGTCATTATTTTCCATAATGTAATGATAAAAATGAAACTTTCATATATTTCAGATTCATTGCACACCAAGTGAAATATTTCAGGTCTTAATTGTTTTAATACTGATGATTATGGCATACAGCTCATTAAAACCCAAAATGCCTGTCCAAAAAAATTAGCATATCATGAAAAGGTTCTCTAAACAAGCTATTAACCTAACCATCTGAATCAACGACGTAACTCTAAACACCTGCAAAAGATTCATGAGGCTTTTAAAAACTCCCAGCCTTGTTCATTACTCAAAACCGCAATCATGGGTAAGACTGCCGACCTGACTGCAGTCCAGAAGGCCATCATTGACACCCTCAAGCAAGAGGGTAAGACACAGAAAGAAACTGTTGAACGAATAGGCTGTTCCCAGAGTGCTGTATCAAGGCACCTCAGTGGGAAGTATGTGGGAAGGGAAAAGTGTGGCAGAAAACGCTGCACAACGAGAAGAGGTGACCGGACCCCGGACCCTTAGGAGGATTGTGGAGAAGGGCCGATTCCAGACCTTGGGGGACCTGCGGAAGCAGTGGACTGAGTCTGGAGTAGAAACATCCAGAGCCACC
>NC_056519.1:27247687-27249516 GCF_014905685.2 Nematolebias whitei
TTTATGGACTTAGAAAAGATAACATTTACTGTCCGAGGTTCTGAAAATAGATTTTATAAAGCTCGGCGCCCTTTCTTAACTGTTTATGAGAAATCCTCTACTATTGTCTCTGAGTAGCTCCCCTCCTCCACCCCCCTTTTTATTATTTATTTATTTATTTTATGTGGATAATATATTTTATGGTCAGGGGGATCTAAAATCACATTATATTTATATTTTTTTGTATTTATTTTTATTTACTTTGCTCAAATGTTGTTTATTTTACTTTAGATATATGTGGGTATGTCTTCTGTCTGGGGATTTGTTTTTGGGTTAAAATCTGTTAAGGCTTGATTGTTATGCATGGTTTTGTACCATATTTGTCAATATACAGCTAATAATCAATACAAAGATATTAAATGAGAAAACCATTAAAAAAAAACAAAAAAACATGAGAGCTGCAGCAGCCGGTGCTGGAAGGAGGCGGGGTGGCCCAAAATGCAGCAGAAGCGCAGAAGTCTCTCTGCAAGTAAAGCAGGAGATGACCAGATATTTTGCTTGTGCCCTCACTGCCCTGGGCCCCATAGAGATCTTGGCCCCCTGGGCACTTGCCCAGTTGCCCATATGGTTAATCTGGCCTTGGGCCTGGGAACACCTTGGAGTACATCCAGAAGAGCTGGAAGAGGTGGCTGTGGAAAGAAATGTCTGGACCTCCCTGCTCAAGATGCTGCCCCTGCTACCCAAACTCAGAATAAGCAGAAGATAATGGATGGATGGATGGATGGATGGATTGATGGATGGATGGATGGATGGATGGATGGATGGAAGATGCAGATATGTCCTAAATGTGTGATTCTCCTTTGTGAACAATTAAAAATTACATCACACAATCAGAAAAATAGGGACTTTATTGGACTGTGGGTCAGAGATGCTACCAAATAAGTAGAGTGGAGTAAGAGGGGTGCACGTTTGTCACACGTGCAAAGAGAAGTGGTTGTGTGTGAAGCTGTAGATCAATGAAGGGTTTCAACTACCATACAGGGGATTTTGATATATCTGGGCCTCATAGAGACGAGGCTGTTCCATACAGCTGACATGGCATGGCTCAGGGACAACTAACCAATCAGTATTTGGTGGGGTGATCCCCAGAAACATGCTCCCTCTCAGTTCTTCTATTGGTGATGTCCTCCTGCAGCTCCACACCAGCTGCCACAATTTTGCAAACTTAATGCAGCTATTTATGGACATACAGAATGTAATTGTCTATAGGTCGACCTGACAGACCATTATACCTGAGCTGTTCAAAATAAATGTGCTGATCCAACAGTTTTATTCTCAGTGAGAATGGAAGTGGCCTTTTCGTGAATCACATCTATTTCATGTGCCTCATCTGTTGCTGCTCCTTGTGGACACACGTTTACATCTACAAAGTATATGTGACAAAACTTTAAATAGAACTGAGGTCGTTTCGATCATTTTTGAGGCGTGTTTGTTCAATGTGGTTCCATTTCATTGTCCGAATTTATGCCATAAATGCTCAAACACATGAAAGAACTAATGCCCCTTTTCCGTTAGTACCTGTAGTACCGGTACAGCACGGCTCTACTCTTCTCGGTACCGTACAGGTTGTGTTTCCATTATACTTTCAGTACCGGTTCCAGTGGGCGGGGTTCAAATTGACATCACCACCTCTTACCAGGTGGTGGCGCTGAGACGCTGAAACTGTTTTCAGTACAGGGTGAGAATTTATGTTATTTTCAAGTTGTGTGTATGTATGTGTGTATGTATATATGTGTGTGTATATATATATATATATATATATATATATATATATATATATATATACATGC
>NC_056519.1:27249616-27255530 GCF_014905685.2 Nematolebias whitei
TGTATATATATATATATATATATATATATATATAGGTCCTTCTCAAAAAATTAGCATATTGTGATAAAGGTCATTATTTTCCATAATGTAATCATAAAAATGAAACTTTCATATATTTCAGATTCATTGCACACCAACTGAAATATTTCAGGTCTTTAATTGTTTTAATACTGAGGATTATGGCATACAGCTCATGAAAACCCAAAATGCCTGTCCAAAAAAATTAGCATATCATGAAAAGGTTCTCTAAACAAGCTATTAACCTAACCATCTGAATCAACGACGTAACTCTAAACACCTGCAAAAGATTCCTGAGGCTTTTAAAAACTCCCAGCCTTGTTCATTACTCAAAACCGCAATCATGGGTAAGACTGCCGACCTGACTGCTGTCCAGAAGGCCATCATTGACACCCTCAAGCAAGAGGGCAAGACACAGAAAGAAATTGCTGAACTAATAGGCTGTTCACAGAGTGCTGTATCAAGGCACCTCAGTGGGAAATCTGTGGGAAGGGAAAAGTGTGGCAGAAAACGCTGCACAACGAGAAGAGGTGACCGGACCCTGAGGAGGATTGTGGAGAAGGGCCAATTCCAGACATTGGGGGACTGTGGAAGCAGTGGACTGAGTCTGGAGTAGAAACATCCAGAGCCACAGTGCACAGGCGTGTGCAGGAAATGGGCTACAGGTGCCACATTCCCCAGGTCAAGCCACTTTTGAACCAGAAACAGCGGCAGAAGCGCCTGACCTGGGCTACAGAGAAGCAGCACTGGACTGTTGCTCAGTGGTCCAAAGTACTTTTTTCGGATGAAAGCAAATTTTGCATGTCATTCAGAAATCAAGGTGCCAGAGTCTGGAGGAAGACTGGGGAGAAGGAAATGCCAAAATGCCAGAAGTCCAGTGTGAAGCACCCACAGTCAGTGATGGTCTGGGGTGCCATGTCAGCTGCTGGTGTTGGTCCACTGTGTTTTATCAAGGGCAGGGTCAATGCAGCTAGCTATCAGGAGATTTTGGAGCACTTCATGCTTCCATCTGCTGAAAAGCTTTATGGAGATGAAGATTTCATTTTTCAGCACAACCTGGCACCTGCTCACAGTGCCAAAACCACTGGTAAATGGTTTACTGACCATGGTATTACTGTGCTCAATTGGCCTGCCAACTCTGACCTGAACCCCATAGAGAACCTGTGGGATATTGTGAAGAGAAAGTTGAGAGACGCAAGACCCAACACTCTGGATGAGCTTAAGGCCGCTATCGAAGCATCCTGGGCCTCCATAACACCTCAGCAGTGCCACAGGCTGATTGCCTCCATGCCACGCCGCATTGAAGCAGTCATTCATGCAAAAGGATTCCCGACCAAGTATTGAGTGCATAACTGAACATGATTATTTGAAGGTTGGTGTTTTTTGTATTAAAACACTTGTCTTTCATTGGTGGGATGAAATATGCTAATTTTTTGGGACAGGCATTTTGTGTTTTCATGAGCTGTATGCCATAATAATCAGTATTAAAACAATTAAAGACCTGAAATATTTCAGTTGGTGTGCAATGAATCTGAAATATATGAAAGTTTCATTTTTATAATTACATTATGGAAAATAATTACCTTTATCACAATATGCTAATTTTTTGAGAAGGACCTGTACAGTAAACTACAGTGCCTTGCGGAAGTATTCGGCCCCCCTTCAACTTTTCAACCTTTTGCCACATTTCAGGCTTCAAACATAAAGATATAAAATTTTAATTTTTTGTGAAGAATCAACAACAAGTGGGACACAATCGTGAGTGGATTGAAATTTATTGGATGTGTCAAACTTTTTTAACAAATAAACTGAAAAGTGGGGCGTGCAATATTATTCGGCCCCTTTACTTTCAGTGCAGCAAACTCACTCCAGAAGTTCAGTGAGGATCTATGAATGATCCAATGTTGTCCCAAATGACTGATGATGATAAATACAATCCACCTGTGTGTAATCAAGTCTCCGTATAAATGCACCTGCTCTGTGATAGTCTCAGGGTTCTGTTCAAAGCACAGAGAGCATAATGAAGACCAAGGAACACACCAGGCAGGTCTGAGATACTGTTGTGGAGAAGTTTAAAGCTGGATTTGGATACAAAAAGATTTCCCAAGCTTTAAACATCCCAAGGAGCACTGTGCAAGCAATCATATTGAAATGGAAGGAGTATCAGACCACTGCAAATCTACCAAGACCCGGCCGTCCCTCTAAACTTTCATCTGGAACAAGGAGAAGACTGATCAGAGATGCAGCCAAGAGGCCCATGATCACTCTGGATGAACTGCAGAGATCTACAGCTGAGGTGGGAGAGTCTGTCCATAGGACAACAATCAAAACCAAAATTTGTACACTACACAAATCTGGCCTTTATGGAAGAGTGGCAAGAAGAAAGACATTTCTCAAAGATATCCATAAAAAGTGTTGTTTAAAGTTTGTCACAAGCACCTGGGAGACACCAAACATGTGGAAGAAGGTGCTCTGGTCACATGAAACCAAAATCCAACTGTTTGGCCACAATGCAAAACGATATGTTTGGCGTAAAAGCAACACAGCTCATCACCCTGAACACACCACCCCCACTGTCAAACATGGTGGTGGCAGCATCATGGTTTGGGCCTACTTTTCGTCAGCAGGGACAGGGAAGATGGTCAGAATTGATGGGAAGATGGATGGAACCAAATACAGGACCATTCTGGAAGAAAACCTGTTTGAGTCTGCAAGAGACCTGAGACTGGGACGGAGATTTATCTTCCAACAAGAAAATGATCCAAAACATAAAGTCAAATCTACAATGGAATGGTTCACAAATAAACATATCCAGGTGTTGGAAAGGCCAAGTCAAAGTCCAGACCTGAATCCAATCGAGAATCTGTGGAAAGAGCTGAAGACTGCTGTTCACAAACGCTCTCCATCCAACCTCACTGAGCTTGAGCTGTTTTGCAAAAAGAATGGGCAGAATTTCAGTGTCTCCATGTTCAAAACTGATAGAGACATACCTCAAGAGACTTGCAGCTGGAATTGCAGCAAAAGGCGGTGCTACAAATTATTAACGCAAGGGGGCCAAATAATATTGCACGCCCCACTTTTCAGTTTATTTGTTAAAAAAGTTTGACACATCCAATAAATTTTATTCCACTTCAAGATTGTGTCCCACTTGTTGATTCTTCACAAAAAATAAAAAACTTTTATATCTTCATGTTTGAAGCCTGAAATGTGGCAAAAGGTTGAAAAGTTCAAGGTGGCTGAATACTTTCACAAGGCACTGTATAAGTATTTAAATAAAAAAAGTTTAAAAATCTGTGTAAATATATTACAGTGGACACTTGCGGCCTATAAATGTACACTTTCTTGCGGGTGCGGTGTATATTCGTGTGCACTCTATAGTCCGGACATTGCGATACATACAGACTCAAATATATTTATACACCTACCATAACATTTTAAAAAGTGCTACCAGATGTTTTAGAAGGTATTTTAACCTCATCAAACATTTGAAGTGGGCAGCAGCATACTGTGGTCCTGGTGATAGAATAACAGATGACACCCCCCTAATTTTTCATCAGGACGTTGAGTCCAGACGCTCATCAGAACTGGTTTCTGACTGGATAAAGCAACATTACACTTCTGGAACAGATTTTCTAAAGTCCTGACCCCAGTCATATTTGTGGATGATTAAACGCTAATTTAATGTTAACAAATCAATTTAAATGAATCCCACCGGTTCTGCCAAACAGGGTAGTCAAATATCAGCCAGAACTTGTTTATGGACACAAAAAGCCTGCAGGTTCAAGTTTAACTTGCTGAGGAACATTTAGCCAAACATAAGTGAAGTGTGTCTATTCATGAGCCTGTATGTATAATTTTGACACTGCTTGACTGAAGAAGTCACAAAAATTAACACTAGTTCATAAATCAAGTTGTATAAAAACCAGTTCTAATCAATAATCAGCTCTTCATGCTCATGATGATATTAAATGCATTGTGAAGTGATGAAGGCCGGCGGCAGAGGACAGCGTACCTGTCCAGTATGTCGGCCTCCTGTGGCGTTACATTATTTAAATGTTGCGACACTCACCGATGTATCCGGCTACGAAGGTGACAACCAGTTGCTCCGGCTTGCTGCACTCGCTCCGAGGTTTAGGAACAACATATTTGTAGAGCGTCTCCACAGTTCGCTCAAAACAGGCGAACTTCATCATGGTGTAGGGTATCTGCCTCATCCACAGGGGAACCACACCCTTGTAGAACCTGGACACACGACGTGGGTTAATAGCTGCGCCAGCCTTTTTAATAAACAGGAAACATTGATTTCAACAAACAAGCAGTCAGGTTCAGGTCAGCATCACTTTGACAACATTAAACTGTCCACCTCCTGGACCATCAGCACTGGGAGCTCACACACTACTCGGCATGGTGCCAGTGCAGCAGGTGGGTCAGGGGGGTGGGTGGACTGCTGTCACACGCCAATGACTCAAGCACCTCCAACTGTACAGCCAGAAAGCTGCTGAGGAGCTCTGCTCAGAGAACAGCGCCCTCCAGAGGTGGATCTAAGGAGCGTGTCGTTACCTAGCAGGGGTGAGGAGTCAGGGATGGAAAACTTACGCCCACAGCCCCTCCTCTGCGAACATCTTGGGGACACACTGTCTGAGGGTGTTTGCGTAGCCGGGCTGGGTCTGGATCCGGACTTTGACAGCCTCCATGGGAGCCAGAGCAATGTCGGCAAAGAACTCTGCGCTGGCTGAGGCTGCCAGGTACAGCGATGTCCTCCACAGGTACGTATTCTCCTGGGTTTAAAAGAGGGAGGGGGAGAAATGACAAGTGGCTTCACAACTAAAACAAGGAAGAGAATTGCAGCTGAATGATTCTTGAGATTTGTAGAGGATCAATCCTTCCTGTCTGATTAGTCGGCTCAGTTTTAACGTTGGTTCTGAAGGAAGACCTCCATCATGTCACTAATTATTCACGTCAAACACTGAACCATCTCCTCCTGTGATGGAGCCTGGAGGACCTTAGGTCAGGACCAGGACCTAACTGCAGCTGAGCTGCCTCAAGCCTCCAGTCCTGTTTCCTGCAGTAACTTAAGCAGAACTGAGTGTACTCTACGACCTCGTCCACACGAGCAGCAGTCTTTCCAAAATGAGTTTTTACCTCGAAAAGAAAATATTGTTCAAACAAATGTTTTCATCCAACAAAACAAAAGCTGCAGAACTACAGCTGGCCTGTATGAGGCGCTCCAACACACACACAAACAGGTGTGCAAAATAAATCCTCTTCAGGGAGCCCTAAAACACAGTTCCTGTAAGATGAGTATTTTGATGAACTAGTGCTGGACAATAATTCAATACATCTCACGATATACTTTTATTCAATAACGAGGATATGAGTTTTAAGCACATTTTCCATATTTCGATAGGATTACAGCGTTTCACTGACGTGTTTCTTTTTCTGTTCGGGTTGAAGCAGCTGCTTCAGTTTCAACCCTGAACAGAAAAAGCTGCGACACAACTACACAAGTGCGTGGTGACGTAGATGTTACGCAGAGATCGAATCCAGAAGGAGTTAGCGTAGCAGGCTAGGCTAATCAACGTGCGTTAAGTTTTCGCTTCAAAATGAGTGGCCATGACCGTCAGAATATGACTGAACAAGATTTCACAAGGACGAGAAAACAGATGGCATCTTTGATAAGAGGAAAGACTAATTCAGAGGTGTGGAAGTGGTTCGGCTTAATAAGATCTGATAAACTGCAGGTTTCAGTGTGCTGCAAAATGTGATGGGAGAGTCGTTCTAACTAGCGGTGGGAACACATCTAACTTGTTTCACTCGATACAATATGCTGAGAGTCAGAAGATGAAGCACAATAAAAGTTTAGGTCAACATGTCCCTGAAACAACACCCCTGGCGC
>NC_056519.1:27255630-27267827 GCF_014905685.2 Nematolebias whitei
CCCCCCCCCCCCCCCCCCCAATTCATTTATTCATTCATTTAAAATACAACAAATTCATCAGAAAGAAGAAAAAAAATTATTATCAGCCCCTTATTTAAAAAATACAAAATAACTACAAACAATCTTCACTGAACAATCACCAAACTGAAAAAAAAAAAAAAAAAAATCAGTCATCCTTCACCTGGCACCATACCTTCCCCAACAACTAACTTCATCATCTTTTTAAACATATAAATTGTTTTAGAATTTTTATGGCGATATCAAGACGATTCCATAATCCTGTTCCCTGAATTATAACACAGCTCCTTCAGACTAGTTCTAAATGGAGGTTTTACAAACATTTCCATTCCATTAAGTTATAATGACTCTCCAAAAAAGTTCAATCCGGTCCTCTGGACATTCAAAAAAACAAAACAAAGCAAAAAAATGTAAAAACGTTTTGTCTCTCATTAGAGAGACTTCCTCAGTCTGAGGAGCTGTATTCAGCTCAGTCTCTTAAATAGCACCTTCTCAGAGTGGATCAACCAGTTTGACAACCAAAAGCAGCTGCTCACATGATCAAGAAGGACGGACCATCAGCCTAACAATGGATCATTAGCATACTGATGACCGAGGTCTACACTCATCTCCAGGCCAGCGGTCACTCTTTCAGGGATGAAGATGTGCACATCCTGGACAGAGAGGAACGATGGTTTGAGAGAGGAGTAAAGGAGGCCATCTTTGTGAAAAGAAATCGTCCATCGTTAAACAGGGGTGGAGGCCTCCATGTTCAACTGTCCCCCTCTTACAATGCTGTGATTGCTAGTATCACTCAACCCCCTGTGAATAGTAAACAGCCATCAGTGTGCTAATGATCCATTGTTGGACTGATGGTCCTTCTTGATCATGTGAGCAGCTGCTTTTGGTTGTCAGCAGCAAACTGGTTGATCCACTCTGAGAAGGTGCTATTTAAGAGACTGAGCTGAATACAGCACCTCAGACTGAGGAAGTCTTTCGGATGAAAGACGAAACCTTTCTATATTTTTTTTTTGCTTTGTTTTGTTTTTTTTGAATGTCCAGAGGACCAGATTGAACTTTTTTGGATTTTTCTACCTGGATTATTGAGCATGCATCAGGATATAATGACTCTCTTTTTAAACAAATTTTAATTGAATATTTGGGGGCAATATATTTTTTATGAGCTTTATACATGACTTGTAAAATACTATATAATAATATACCAAATCATAAAATTTTAATAATTTCAACTGATGAAATAATGTATTTGTTGGGTGACCATAACACTTCCTAATATCAATCAATCAACCTTTATTTAGACAGGTAAATCCCATTGAGCCTCGAGGATTCATTTACAAGAGAGACCTGATTTCTAATAATAATAATTCTTATAGCTTTTTTGTAAAATAAAAATGGGATTTATAATTGTTTTGCATGTTTTCCCCAAACTTCAATGCGATAATTAAATATGGAATGATCATTACATTATACAATATCTACAAAGCTTTTTCATATAAAAACTCTTGTTACTTTAAACAGTAATGCAATTGAGCTATTTTTATTCTTAAGTAATTTACATGGGATTTCCATGTCAGCTTCTAATCAATAACAACACCCAACAATTTTATTTCATTAACTATGAATTTTAATACTGTCAATTTTAAAGTTGTTGTTTAAAGTTAAAACTATTAATATTGACAAAGTTGAGAGTTTCAAATTTATTTGACGGTGATTAAAATTTTTTTGAAGGCTAAATACAAATAAAAAGTGAACATTAATTTATTTGTACGTTTTTTTTAGGCTTTTATATCGTTTATATCGTTAGACCGAAATTAAGAAATTGTGATAAAAGTTTTGGCCATATTGTCCAGCCCTACGATAAACTAATAATGTCTCTAATCAAAAGTTTGTCCAGGCTGCAGACACACATCTGTTCCATCACCAGCTCAACACAAACTGTCCCTTCAGCTGCTCCAGACATCTCGCTCTAGAGACGGAACGGCTCAGGTAAAAATCTGAACACTTTGGGTCGCCTGTCTCCGTTTGGCTCGTGTGACTTTAAGCAGTAACTTGAGCCCTACGATGTCCTTGTGAGGAAAATGGACAGAAAACAGAACCAAGGACTTCATGACTAGTTTGGAAAACTTAACTGACCCGAGCACAGACGCCGTTTGTGATGCAGCGGTTCTGCTGGACTCACCTCTCCCAACAGGTCGCTGTAGAAGATCTTGAAAACCTCGTAGAAGCCGAACTTGCAGAGCCCCTGCATGGAATAACCAAAAAAGGTGGGGGCCCAGCCCTTCGCCAGACCTCGGACTCCATCTTCTCTCACAGTCACTGCAAAGCCGTTCCCAATGCTCTTATATTTATCTGGATTCACCTGAGAGAGAGAGAGAGGCTCAACGGTGAACATGGGTTAATAAATCAGGAGCTCCTTCTGCGGGAGCCAACATCTGCAGGCTCCGCTTTTTAAAAAATTAAAACAAGTGAAGAGTTTTTCTGAGCTGCGTTTGATCCAACGGATCTGTCAGAACATTAAAGACGTGCACTGGTTTTAACTCGGCCTTAAACTCTGAAGAACAGCACTACATGCTGCAGGGTTAAAAATATATAGAATCTGTAGATCAAAATATTTATTATGAACAAATATCTGCACTAGCTTTGATAATTGGTGGTTTTAAAACTGTAAAACTGGTGTTTGCTTCTTCAACCATCAGGTACTGGGCTGATTTTCTTCTTCAGGTTATTGTTCATAGTCTTCTTCCACCCTGCTTTTTCCTAACTTGATCTTCATGTAGGATCTAATATGTTGGGATGAACGTTTTAAAAGAATCTGTTGTAATGTCTGCCTTATGCATGAAAACACTTCAGTTCTGTTTCCACTTAACCAGGAACAAAAGCTGAAACTGGTGCTTCCTTTCTCTGTACGGATGAAACTTCAGCCAATTTAATGTTCAACCTGGTAGGAACACCAGAAATGAGTGCATCTCAAGAACTGACCTTCAAACTCAGTGTTGTGTGAAGTTCTGACCTAGCACAGCTTTCTGCTCACATTACAGGTTCAGCTAAAGGTTCTGGTTCCATACAAACCTGTAGACGGCACTTGACCAGGTCGAGCGGTACCACTGCAGTGTGTGTGATGCCGCAGCTCAGGATACCACCAAAACCGCAAAGAGCATAGTACTTTGAGGAGCCAAACTCGCAGCTGACATCCTCTGTGGTAGAAGGGGGAGGGGACAACACACATGCAACATGCAGGGTCACGTGCAGCACAGGACACATGTGATTGAAACAGAGCAACATGATGGGGGAGGCAGGATTCAGCCCCCATCAGGAGCTCCGGCACCAACATTCATTATGAAATCATTAACAGGATGGTGAAACATCTGGGAGCTCAGTGGTGTTCTGCTGCTCAATCAGGTCCAGGTTTCAGTTCTCACCAGTCAGTACAACTGCTGGGAGTCTAAAGAAATCTACGGTGCAAATGACCAGGGCAATTCTGTGTAACAGAAGCAGAACATCAGTGAGGTCCAACACAATGATTATGAAATTAACTGCACAGTTCTTCATGTAGATTACAATAAAACGCACAGATTTGTCCGAATTGGGCTTCAGCTTCTGAACTGGACTGTTTGGGATTGGATTCATCAGCTCTGTTGTGGAGGATGAAGATGGTAGCAGCATCAGTCTGCTGGTGTCAAACTAATCCTCCCATCAGGTCCAATTCTGCTGACCTTCAGCTCCATGAGTCCTCTGTTCTGGACCAAATGTGAGGTCAGGGTTTGTCTGATCAAACATTAACACTGGAGGCATGCAGTCAGATTCTGATCACTACACACCCCATGAATAACAGGAATTAATCCACACCGATGGAATGGCAAAGTGAACGGGTTGGTGACCGTTCTGCCATGCGTACATGAACCAAACGACACCACACCTGACAAAACGCAACACTTAAAAGAGGAAAAACTGGCGGCGTTCAGGTAAAAATGGATGCGAACTACAAAAGACAGACCTGCAATCTGCATTTGACCAGATCGAGGGGCACCACGGCTGTGTGTGTGGTACCACAGCTTAGAATCCCACCGAACCCGCACAGGACGAAATACTTCTGAGAGCCGAACTCACAACTGTCTCCCTCTGAGGACACAAACGGAGGCTTTCAGACCAGGAGATGAGACACTTTAGGTCCTTTAATCTGGATCAGAAGATATCATCTGTGAGCTCAGGGGAAATGTGAGACCTCTGATATGAACCGAACCTTTACAGCAGCGTGTCAGAAAAACTCAAGACTGTCCACATTGATCCAGTCAGGACACAAAGTTCGGTCACAAAAAAAGTTCAAAACTTTTGGTCATTAAGGCTTCATAGAATCTTTATCCAGTATATAAAGCTCGGTAGACCCGGTCAGGTCCAGTTAGCTGTAAAGAAGAGGACATGGACCGCTGTGTCCTTCTGTGTCCTCCACAGGCGGCCTGTAGCCGTCAGGGTTAGCTGCTAACTGCTAACATTAGCTACACGTTAAATGTCAAACCTTTAAACTCTGCTGCAACAATATTAAACACAAACATTTAATAAACATGGCGAATAAATTTTGGAGTAAAGTTAGTAAGCCCAACCGGGTGACACAGTTAAATGTCCGAGCCGCCTCTTGGCGGGGTTTACCGTCTACGGTGGAGGCTGCTGCCAGTCTACGAGTCCTCTGTGCTCCATGGAGGTTCTGCTGGGGCTCTTCCGCTTTCTGGAGGGTGAACAGGGGGGCGCTGAACGGGTTGGCCCGGGCCAGGTGAGTCAGGGAGTTCGGGTACATGGTGGTGGACTACCTGCCGGCAGAACTGCGGTGAAGAGCAAGTCGTTAGCTCGTCAGCTTTAGCTAGAACGTCACGTGATAAGATACGTTCCGTACCCCTCGGAAATCAGAACACTCATCTGCAACATTGCACCCAACTTTCTTTGTTACGCGTGTAACTGATGAAACGGTATGCGCTTTGAAAGCAAATAACTTGTTTTTCAAAATCAGGGACATAGGATGAAGCTTCTGACTTTCCATGAAATGATTCTTTGTGACTTTCCAGGAAGTAACCAACTTTGTGAAGCATTCCCATTGATAAAATTCAGTCAGAACCTAGAAATTCTAACTTCCCACTTTAAATGGAACGCATCATTATGTGACGCTCTGCGCAGCTAACTGCGAACAAGACGTACTTTGATCAATATACTGCAAGAGCGCGCCGTGCTTTTACTGCAGGTACATCCCTTCCTCGCACGTAAATGAAGCCCGTCTAAATCAGATTCTCACCTTTGCTCCACTCAGCCTGATGTAAAAAAAAAAATCCGCTAGTGCGGAGCTAAGCTAACATGGACATCCTCAACAATGGATGATTCCCTGTAACTCACAGTTCCAACACAGTAAGTAGATCACAGGAGTTCCATTTCATACAGTCAGTGACGCTCGTTTTATTCTGTGTAAGGGTAATGAGGAAATAAACTCACTCTTTCAGTGCCTTAAAATGGCGCCTCCGCGTTGCTGTAGCCGGCTGCTCGAAGAGACTGAATGACCTCGTGTAAATCTATTTGTCCTTTCATGACGTCACTTAAAATATTGGGCGGGGCTGTAAGATACATTGACCAATAAGATCTCGGAACGGAGCTGTCAATCGCAGAATAGCTCCGCGACAAAGTTAAAGTGACAGTTCGAACATTTTCAAGCGCTCGTAGAAGTCCATCCATCCATCCATCTTTTACCCACTTCTTCCATTTTGGGTCACGAGGGTCACCGGTGCCCATGTCCAGCAATCACTGTGGGAGGAGCGGGGTACACCCTGGACGGATCGCAAGTCCATCACAGGGCTAGTGACTTATAACATTATTTTGTAAACAACCATCAGTTTTATATAGTTATTATAGTTGGGTTATTATAGTTATTATAGTTGGGTTATTATAGTTATTATAGATTCTGTGCTTAGTGTCGCGATCTTGTAATCCTGAGGTTGTAACTCAAAGACAGGTTGTGTCAGGAAGGGCACTTGGTGTAAAAAAACTGGTCTGCTAAATCTGTCACGAAAACTTACTTGCTGTGGCAACTCCCTCATTAAGGGAGCAGCCTAAAGATAAACAACAACACTGAAGACAGAGGTTTTTTTTTTTTTTTGGTTACCAGTAAAGATTCAGTTTATTGTCCTTCACCAAGATAAAAGCATGACAGAATGAAATTTCATGCTTAGGTCGACAGAAACCGAAAAGATTAAAAAACAAGATAATAATCCATAAATAATTCTCACGTGATGTCACACATCACACTAGCTGCCATCTTGATGACTAAGCAATAGCTTCAGTCATGGCAAAGTAAACATTTGACAATTGTGGGCTATTTAACTTTAATGGCAATGGCTGTTTCATGTTGGGTAAACAATGTTCTTATTGTGCAGACGGTTTCGCAAAAACGTTTTCTTTATATTCCAAAAATGAGGAAATATGAAGAACTTCATACAGAGCAGTTGAGGATAGAATGTCAGTGAGTCTGGCTTGCAGTGATGACAAGGATTCGGCTTTGAAATATCTAGAATCTGCTCAGAACATTTTTATTCCATCCATCCATTATCTTTACCTGTTTATTCCGTTTTGGGTCACAGGGGTCGCCGGTGCCCATGTCCAGCAATCACTGTGCGAGGGGCGGGGTACACCCTGGACGGGTCGCAAGTCCATCACAGGGCCACATACAGACAAACAAGACAAACAACCATTTACTCTCTCACTCACACCTAGGGACAATTTAGAGTTACCAATCAGCCTAACATGCATGTTTTTGGTCTGTGGGAGGAGTACCCGGAGAAAACCCACGCATGCACGGAGAGAACATGCAAACTCCACCCAGAAAGGCCCCTGGACCGGGGTTTGAACCAAGGACCTGCTCGCTGAGAGGCAGCAGCTCTACCAGTTGCGCCACCGTGCTGCCTACATTTTTATTCCATTAAGTCTTATTAAACAATGTTAGAGTATAATTGTATGTTTGCTAGACTAAGTTCACAGTGTAGAACGTCTCTACTGTACAGTGTGGATTCATTTTTCTGCACACGTTTTTTCATACTCCCGAATTAACGCAGAACACCTGACATTCCTCAGTTTAAATATAGAAAAAGATGTGGATATCTAAATCTTCTCTTTGCAGATGATGTGGTCCTGTTGGTGTCATCGTGCCGTGATCTTCAGCTCTCACTGGAGAGGTTCACAGCTGAGTGTGAAGCGGCTGGGATGAGAATCAGCACCTCCAAATCTGAGGCCATGGTCCTCAGTCAGAGGATGGATTGCTCTCTTCAGGTCGAGGGTGAGGTTCTGCCTCAAGTGGAGGAGTTCAAGTGTCTCAGGGTTTTGTTCATGAGATAGGGTGAGAAGTTCAGTTATCAAGGAGAGACTCGTAGTAGAACCGCTGCTCCTCCACGTCGAGAGGAGCTAGTTGAGGTGGTTTGGGCATCTGGTAAGGATGCTTCCTGGGCGCCTCCCTACAGGCACTGATCTTCGGGCATGTCCAACTGGGAGGAGACCACGGTGAAGACCCAGGACATGCTTGAGAGTCTATATCTCTCGGTTGGCCTAGGGACAATTTAACACCAGCCAGGTTAACACTTTGTTGTACCCTGGGCAACAATCGTCAAGGGCCCCATCATCACAACCCCAGAATCACCATAATCTGGCAAAATACAGAATAAATTACCATAATATACAGTAAATATACTTCAAATTCTATCAAGTGTATTTTGATGTATAAAACTCCAAATGCTCATTGACACAAATCATCAAGACTGAATTAAGTTGAACACACTTTGAACACCACATGACACCATGTGTACTTGTTCAGTAACGTTGACCATTGGTGTCAGAAGCATTTGTAATGTGTGTGTGTGTGTGTGTGTGTGTGGGGGGGGGGGTGTCTGGGGGGTCCTCCCCCAGAAACTTTTGAATAAAGTAGATGCTATTTCCTGCACTCTGGTGTATTTTAATGGTTTAACATCTAGTATTACCTACATAAGTAAACACTTGATTCAGTAACTATTTTAGAGCTAATGGCACAACAAGAAGTAGTCTGACCAACAGCTGATTCAATGAATTAAAAATATTATATATTCAAAGGTGATGATTTGATGCCATCCATCCATCCATCCATTATCTTTACCCGTTTATTCCATTTTGGGTCACGGGGGTCGCTGGTGCCCATGTCCAGCAATCGATTTGATGCCCACATTAAAATTAAATGACTGTAACTTGGTTGACTTCAAATGCAATAAGATAATCAATGAATGTTTGTGACAAAGGATTTACTGATTATAACAAAGATTCCTTCAAGAAACCTCCTAATATAAATCATAAAACCATAATGACTTCTGCTCATTCTAAATTTATCAAATGGCCTAAATCTACTAAAGTGAAGGAGAATCATTTTAAAATAATAAATAAGATATATCCTGTAGCCATGTTTCTTGAAATAAGATTTAAATTTTAGGTTGATTTGTGTGCCCTTTGTAAATCAGAAGATGAATCCCTCGAGCAATTTTTTTTATGTCAATACAAAGTTTTAGGTCAGACATCAGAAACTGGATTAATCTCAAACTTAACATTCCTTCTTTTCATGCTGATGACATTTTACTTTATGTGGAAAACTTAAGCTCAACTTTCTCTGATGCCATAAATATAGTCGTACTTATAGCAAAGAACCACATTCATTGTAGTAAGAGGAGAGATAATGATAATCAGCCCTCCTTCTTGTTTTATGAATGATTTTAAGCCATACTATTCTTCATTAAGTAGATTAAAAAACTGCAAAGCTGCTAGAATCATCTCACAACAGATACAAACTTATTGTTTTAATTAAAACAATGTTTTTCACATAGTCGCGCTCGTTTGTTTTTTATATACTTAATTTTTAATGTTTTTTTTTCCTCTTTCATTATTTTGTGAAATGTAGTTATGATACTTCACGAGTTTCCTTTTATATTTTGTTGTATTGTTCTGTTTTGCGTTGTTAATAACGTTCTAGAAAAAAAGTCTGAGCTTGTCAGCAGGTAAGGGGCGTTTACCTTCGGGACAAATTGAGGTTGTCGATTGGTCAGTTGCTGACACGCCTACTGGATTGATTGACAGGTCGTGCAGTCTAGGATCCAATTCAGTTAAAAAAATAAAAAAATAAAATAAAAAACATGTTCTTCAAATCTCTGGACTCATTAATTCTTTCTTTTATTTGGAATGGTAAACATCCCAGATTAAGGAAAGCCTTCCTTCAAAGACCTAAACAGTCAGGTGGAATGGCCTTGCCCAACTTTCAAAACTACTACTGGGCAGCTAACATTTGAGGACTGCTTCACTGGCAGCACTTTCATTTGGATCCTTCACATCCAGTCTGGGTGTCCATGGAGGTTCATGCTGGAGGTACTGGAACTTCTCTGTCTGCACTTTTAGGTTCACCTTTTCCTCTGACCTGTTCAGTTCCATTTGGTGGCCCAGTCGTTAAACATTCTCTTAAAATCTGGTCTCAAATCAGAAAAACACTTGGTCGCCAGGCTTTTTCACTTTTAAGTACTATTGCAGGTTTGCACTGTTTGCTCCATCAGCTGGATTTCGAGTTTGGCACGAAAAAGGAGTAAAATGTTTTGCGGATTTATATTCAGATGGATACTTTTCCAGCTTCTCGGAACTAACAAAAACGTTTGGAATTGGATCCTCAAATTGCTTCAGATTTCTGCAGGTCAGGCATTATGTGAAAAGTATGACACCACAATTTCCCCGTAAACCTCCAGATAATCCTCTCGATGCATTTCTGTCAATCAATCCCACTTCCAAAGGTGTGTTGTCTCAACTTTATAATCTCATCTTCAAATTGCATTGCCCATCTCTGACTGCTATTAAAACAGTCTGGGAACAAGACGTTCAATCCCCCCTCTCTGACCAGGTATGGGACTCTATTCTGGATCAGGTGCATTCAACTTCAATGTGTGCTCGCCATGCACTTCTACAATTTAAAGTTGTCCATCGGGTACACTTCTCTAAAGTTAAACTGGCACGCATTTACCCAAATGTGGACCCAACGTGTGACAGGTGTAGGAGTGCACCTGCTAACATTAATCCACATGTTTTGGTCTTGCCCTTCCCTGGTTAGTTTTTGGAAATCAGTCTCCTGTACTATATCTGAAGTTTTGCAATGTGAGATTGAGCCAAACCCCATCTCTGCCGTCTTTGGAGTGGCCCCAGAACTAGACATACCACGCTTCAAACAAAGAATGCTGTCATTTTTATCATTACTTGCCAGGAGAGCTATTTTATTAAGGTGGAAAGATCCATCTCCCCCTTCACATTCACACTGGATCAGGGATATTATGTTTTTTTATGGACTTAGAAAAGATAACATTTACTGTCCGAGGTTCTGAAAATAGATTTTATAAAGCTCGGCGCCCTTTCTTAACTGTTTATGAGAAATCCTCTACTATTGTCTCTGAGTAGCTCCCCTCCTCCACCCCCCTTTTTATTATTTATTTATTTATTTTATGTGGATAATATATTTTATGGTCAGGGGGATCTAAAATCACATTATATTTATATTTTTTTGTATTTATTTTTATTTACTTTGCTCAAATGTTGTTTATTTTACTTTAGATATATGTGGGTATGTCTTCTGTCTGGGGATTTGTTTTTGGGTTAAAATCTGTTAAGGCTTGATTGTTATGCATGGTTTTGTACCATATTTGTCAATATACAGCTAATAATCAATACAAAGATATTAAATGAGAAAACCATTAAAAAAAAACAAAAAAACATGAGAGCTGCAGCAGCCGGTGCTGGAAGGAGGCGGGGTGGCCCAAAATGCAGCAGAAGCGCAGAAGTCTCTCTGCAAGTAAAGCAGGAGATGACCAGATATTTTGCTTGTGCCCTCACTGCCCTGGGCCCCATAGAGATCTTGGCCCCCTGGGCACTTGCCCAGTTGCCCATATGGTTAATCTGGCCTTGGGCCTGGGAACACCTTGGAGTACATCCAGAAGAGCTGGAAGAGGTGGCTGTGGAAAGAAATGTCTGGACCTCCCTGCTCAAGATGCTGCCCCTGCTACCCAAACTCAGAATAAGCAGAAGATAATGGATGGATGGATGGATGGATGGATTGATGGATGGATGGATGGATGGATGGATGGATGGAAGATGCAGATATGTCCTAAATGTGTGATTCTCCTTTGTGAACAATTAAAAATTACATCACACAATCAGAAAAATAGGGACTTTATTGGACTGTGGGTCAGAGATGCTACCAAATAAGTAGAGTGGAGTAAGAGGGGTGCACGTTTGTCACACGTGCAAAGAGAAGTGGTTGTGTGTGAAGCTGTAGATCAATGAAGGGTTTCAACTACCATACAGGGGATTTTGATATATCTGGGCCTCATAGAGACGAGGCTGTTCCATACAGCTGACATGGCATGGCTCAGGGACAACTAACCAATCAGTATTTGGTGGGGTGATCCCCAGAAACATGCTCCCTCTCAGTTCTTCTATTGGTGATGTCCTCCTGCAGCTCCACACCAGCTGCCACAATTTTGCAAACTTAATGCAGCTATTTATGGACATACAGAATGTAATTGTCTATAGGTCGACCTGACAGACCATTATACCTGAGCTGTTCAAAATAAATGTGCTGATCCAACAGTTTTATTCTCAGTGAGAATGGAAGTGGCCTTTTCGTGAATCACATCTATTTCATGTGCCTCATCTGTTGCTGCTCCTTGTGGACACACGTTTACATCTACAAAGTATATGTGACAAAACTTTAAATAGAACTGAGGTCGTTTCGATCATTTTTGAGGCGTGTTTGTTCAATGTGGTTCCATTTCATTGTCCGAATTTATGCCATAAATGCTCAAACACATGAAAGAACTAATGCCCCTTTTCCGTTAGTACCTGTAGTACCGGTACAGCACGGCTCTACTCTTCTCGGTACCGTACAGGTTGTGTTTCCATTATACTTTCAGTACCGGTTCCAGTGGGCGGGGTTCAAATTGACATCACCACCTCTTACCAGGTGGTGGCGCTGAGACGCTGAAACTGTTTTCAGTACAGGGTGAGAATTTATGTTATTTTCAAGTTGTGTGTATGTATGTGTGTATGTATATATGTGTGTGTATATATATATATATATATATATATATATATATATATATATATATACATGC
>NC_056519.1:27267927-27293480 GCF_014905685.2 Nematolebias whitei
TGTATATATATATATATATATATATATATATATAGGTCCTTCTCAAAAAATTAGCATATTGTGATAAAGGTCATTATTTTCCATAATGTAATCATAAAAATGAAACTTTCATATATTTCAGATTCATTGCACACCAACTGAAATATTTCAGGTCTTTAATTGTTTTAATACTGAGGATTATGGCATACAGCTCATGAAAACCCAAAATGCCTGTCCAAAAAAATTAGCATATCATGAAAAGGTTCTCTAAACAAGCTATTAACCTAACCATCTGAATCAACGACGTAACTCTAAACACCTGCAAAAGATTCCTGAGGCTTTTAAAAACTCCCAGCCTTGTTCATTACTCAAAACCGCAATCATGGGTAAGACTGCCGACCTGACTGCTGTCCAGAAGGCCATCATTGACACCCTCAAGCAAGAGGGCAAGACACAGAAAGAAATTGCTGAACTAATAGGCTGTTCACAGAGTGCTGTATCAAGGCACCTCAGTGGGAAATCTGTGGGAAGGGAAAAGTGTGGCAGAAAACGCTGCACAACGAGAAGAGGTGACCGGACCCTGAGGAGGATTGTGGAGAAGGGCCAATTCCAGACATTGGGGGACTGTGGAAGCAGTGGACTGAGTCTGGAGTAGAAACATCCAGAGCCACAGTGCACAGGCGTGTGCAGGAAATGGGCTACAGGTGCCACATTCCCCAGGTCAAGCCACTTTTGAACCAGAAACAGCGGCAGAAGCGCCTGACCTGGGCTACAGAGAAGCAGCACTGGACTGTTGCTCAGTGGTCCAAAGTACTTTTTTTGGATGAAAGCAAATTTTGCATGTCATTCGGAAATCAAGGTGCCAGAGTCTGGAGGAAGACTGGGGAGAAGGAAATGCCAGAAGTCCAGTGTGAAGCACCCACAGTCAGTGATGGTCTGGGGTGCCATGTCAGCTGCTGGTGTTGGTCCACTGTGTTTTATCAAGGGCAGGGTCAATGCAGCTAGCTATCAGGAGATTTTGGAGCACTTCATGCTTCCATCTGCTGAAAAGCTGTATGGAGATGACGATTTCATTTTTCGGCACGACCTGGCACCTGCTCACAGTGCCAAAACCACTGGTAAATGGTTTACTGACCATGGTATTACTGTGCTCAATTGGCCTGCCAACTCTCCTGACCTGAACCCCATAGAGAACCTGTGGGATATTGTGAAGAGAAAGTTGAGAGACGCAAGACCCAACACTCTGGATGAGCTTAAGGCCGCTATCGAAGCATCTTGGGCCTCCATAACACCTCAGCAGTGCCACAGGCTGATTGCCTCCATGCCACGCCGCATTGAGGCAGTCATTCATGCAAAAGGATTCCCGACCAAGTATTGAGTGCATAACTGAACATGATTATTTGAAGGTTGGCATTTTTTGTATTAAAAACACTTGTCTTTCATTGGTGGGATGAAATATGCTAATTTTTTGGGACAGGCATTTTGGGTTTTCATGAGCTGTATGCCATAATCATCAATATTAAAACAATTAAAGACCTGAAATATTTCAGTTGGTGTGCAATGAATCTGAAATATATGAAAGTTTCTTTTTTATCATTATATTATGGAAAATAATGACCTTTATCACAATATGCAAATTTTTTGAGAAGGACCTGTACATGAAGTTTGTTAAGTGTTGTTGGCAGACTATCTTTCAGAAGAAAAGGTTTGATAAGGTGTAAAAATTGATAAAATAATGTTTACATGAACCATGAATTTGGTGGAGGGAGTTTTGGCGCAGAGGTTAGAGAAGGTGGGCCTGGAAGGTCGCTGGTTCAACTCTCGGACTGACAACGTGGGTGGGATAGGTGGAGCACCCTCACCTGCCTCCACCCTCATTTGCCCCACCCTGAGCCCTTGAGCAAAGTCTTTAACCACCACCATCCACTCCTCCGGGCGCCCTAGATGGCAGCTCTCTGCTCTGGCTGTGGTGGCTCAGTGGTCTGTGGTTTTGTCAGGAAGGACATCCAGCGTAAAAACAATCACCAAGTCTTGGTGCGAGTTAGTTTGCTGTGGCGACCCCTGAAGAAGAGAGCAGCCGAAACATATATTTTTTACATGAACCTATAAGAATGGCACTGCTAGAAACCTGCTTGGGAACTGGCCCTGATCAGATGTTCGCTCAGCTCAGGCTCAGGAGCCTCATACGACCAGTTCTCCAGCTGTTTCTACAACATTCCTGTTAAATTATAGTCATTTTTTTAATTTAACAATTCCAAATGCTGGTGTCTCAGTCATCCAAGAAATGGTAAAGAAAAATAAAACAATAATAATTATACTAATAAAACTACATTTATTCTGCAAAATATCTGCAGCCACAGAGCAGAAGTCATTTTTATTGAGTGAATGTTTATGAAGCATTTGTCAAGACTCGAGGAACCCAGATGGAGCGAAACCAGAAAAGACAAGACTTGGTTAGAAAAAGTAGTGATGTTTATTATTTACAGTGTCTATTTACAGTGGGTCATCTCTGGGAGATCCTGGGAAAGAGAGTTGAGTAAGTGGAGTCCAGTTGTAGTTCTTAATATCTTTGTTTTGTTTTTCCTTACAGATGGTGAAGCAAGAATTTGGCGTGGACGTTAGTCACCAGGGATGATCCAAAGGAAGGCGGAACACTACAGGAAGGACAGGCGTGTGGCTGGAAGGCGAGGCACGGAGAACATGAACCAGGACCACGGGAGTCTGCATCCAAACAGGAGCCAAGAAAACAGGAGGACTGTAGACACAGAAACAAAGGTAAGTACTTCTCATAAACCTTTCATTTAACTGGCCAAAAGCATAAATACCAAATAGGGTATAATGCTCCAGCGATGAGTCACACTGGACTGCAGCCTTAAATAGTAGCAGGAGCTCTTCAGGTGGATGGCTGCCAGCTGGTGGTAATCAGCAGCCAATTAGAGGAGGAGCTGCAGGTAGTGGAACTCTCACAGCATTCACAACTGTGATCCATTTTTCTTCCATACATTTTTCAGCATCTTTCTCTTTCAGCAGTTTTCAACCTATTTCAGCAAATCATAAATCAAAATGTTCAGCTCTTTCAGGACAATCCTGTTATGACTTTTAGTACTGGTGCAACTTTAGCTTTTTGAAATATTTAGCCTTTTCTGCCATTTTTTTCTCATAGAAAATGAATTGAGCTCATTTTACATCCTTCAGATCTTTAGATGCGTTTACAACCTTTTACTGCTCCTGTCACATTTTGTTCTGCTTCAGCTTCTTTCAGCTGCTTTGTGTTCAGCTACTTTCGGCTCATTTCAGCTGTTTTTTCAGCTGTTTTGTGCTCATTTCAGTTTCTTTCTGCTAACTACATTTTTGTACTTCTTCTAACTTCTTTCAGCTTATTTCAGCTTGTTGTGCTCCATTCAGCTTATTTCAGCAATTTTCAGCTACTATATAGCTGTTTTTATGCTAATTTAAACTTTTTTAGCTAATTCCACATTTTACACTCATTTAAACTTCTTAAAGCCTAATTCAGCAAAAATGTGCTCTCTCCACTTCCTTCTTGTAACATCAGCTTCTTTCTGCCTTTTTAGCTACTTTTCAGTTGTTCTTTTGCTAATTTAAACTTTTTTCAGATTTCTACTTTTTTTGTGCTCATTTCTGCTTATTTCAGTTTAATCGGGCAAAGGGGTTGTTTCTGCTTTCTTATGCTAATTTAAGCAGGTTCTACCATTTCCTCTACCCCTTTAGAAACTTTTTAGCTAATTTCAGCTGTTTTCAAATAAATTCAAGTTTTTTTGTGTTAATTCCTGCTACTTTCAGCCTAATTAACTTCTTTCTGCTTTTTCGGCTACTTTAGATTTTTTGTTTTGTTACTAATTTTAGATTTTTTTTTATTTTTTTTTTAGCTGGTTTACTAAATTTGCTAATTTCTGCTTAGTTAAACCTAAATTAGTAAATATGTTTTCAATCTGCTTTCTTCTGCTAACATAGGCTTGCTCTTTCATTTCGGGTACATTTCAGCATGGTTTGTTTTAAGTTAATTTCAGCTGTTTTTCAGCAAGTTCTGTATTAGGCATAAACACTGCATTTCTACAGGAAATGCAATTTCTATAGTTCTTTTTCTTTTATTTGGATAAACCATTCCAAAGCATTCCCTCTGTGTTTCATTTCCAGACTTTTGGTTCCCCAACTCTGAATGCCAAATGCTCAAGTGAGATCTTTGTTTAAGTCAGAGTCAGAGAGTCTTATTTCATTTCAGGAGGATTTTCTGGCAGCTCGCTCTGCTATTTGCTGCAAATTATGTTTCTGCCTGTTGGTTCTGGACCCAGCTTCTGTTTCTCATGGGAGCATCCATCCATCTTCGCAGGGGGGCCAGAGCCCCCCTCAGCCCAACTCAAACTGCAGTTGGGCTATCTCGTCAGGTTTGTTTGCCCATTTGATTTGTGATGTTTTATGGTCTGAAACTTTTCTGCGCCATTCATATTATTGTCATTATTTTCAGATTTCAGACTATCTGGAGTCACTGAATCTTGTTAATACACCTGGATCTGACCATCACAGCAACTTTCACTGTTTTTGGGTTCTGAATGATCACGTCTTCATTAATGTTTCTCATGGTTTGATTATGGGGGCTAATTGTCACACTGTTAACTCCTGTAATTACACATCAGTCTGACTTTAAAAACATGTCAGGACTTCATTTTCTGCAAGAAAATGCTCGTAGTCTTCTGAAAAAACTTGATGCCTTGAAAATTCTGGTCAGTTCTTCTTGTCAGAGATCTGATGGCAGAGGATCCTACACACAGACTCAGAAAGGTTTTTAAAATGTTTATAGAGTAAATAAACAGCTTCTGGTATCTCAGGTCCAGGGGCAGGAACTGTATCTAAAATGATACAGAGGGGAAAGATTAGTGTTTGACAGAATAACGAGTAGTTATCTGAATACAGACGGTCTGATGAAACACTAACCTTTCTTGTTGTAACGGGACGCTCCAGCGGAGACACAGAGCTGCAGAGACCAAGGGAAATCCAGAGGCGTAGTTGAGGATGAGCAGGGTTCATACATGGGATCAGAAGAGGAGACAGTACCGATAGGGAGAGGCAAAGGCAAAATCCAAAAACAGGCATAGGTCATCAACAAGGTCAGAAGGCTGAGGCACAAAAGGGACAGGCAAAAAACATGGCCAAGGGAAACAGGCATGGATCAAGATTAAAGAGCTGTGAACAAGGAGAGTACGCTGGATAACTGTGGCTGGAAGCAAGCAGTTGATCTGGCAATGTAGTGGAGAAAGCAGGAAGTATATATACACCCAGAAGCAGGTGGAAACCATCAGCAGCAATCAGAGAGAGAGGCGTGGCATGTAAAGAGGCTGGTAGAAGCAGCAGAAGAAAAACCCAGGATAGCAGAGAAGAAAAAGTCGGCTAATCTGACAGGCTGGAGCCATGGACTGCCGAGGGTGCGGCTTGCTGGAAGTGGGTGAGAACGTTTTGAAGAAAGTGGCTGATTTTTCATTGAAGAAAGAGTGTCGGAAGAAAAGAAACAAGCGGTTTGGCATAAACTGGTTTGTGACTGGACCAGAATGGCAGCTCAAGTTGAGGAAGATAATGAGGATATGGATTTAAATGATTGGAGTCAAGTTGTTAGTGGAAGAAGAGGAAGAGGAAGGAAGAGGTGAGAAAATTAAAGTTTGTTAGGGACACAGGTTAGTAAAAGGACTTTGGAAGAAAATAGTTCAGATGAAGGGACACCTGTGGTCCGCAAGAAGATTATTAAAGAGGAAATTAAAGTTATTCTGAAATTTAAAGAAGAAGACAACAACATACAGCTGGGTCCAATTGCATTATCAAAATAACTCAAAAAGAAGATTGGAGATATTTCTTTTGCAAAAACACTTAGAGATGGGAGTATACTGGTCATTTGTAAAACTGAAGAACAGAAAAATAAAGCACTGAATATTGAAAGTATTTGTAGAAAAAATGTGAGAGAGAAAAGGATTTTAGGAGAGAAGAAAGTAACGAGGGGAGTGATAACAGGAATACCAGTAAATGAAGATCTAGAAAAGCTTAAAAAGAGCATTCAGGGTGCAGAGGTGAATCAGATCAAAAGATTATTGAGAACAATAACTGGAGAAAGAACTGAAAGCCTGTCTATAATGATTGAATTTCAAAATAATGTACTTCCAGAGAAGGTTAAGATTGGGTTCATGAGCTTTCCAGTTAGGCCTTATGTCCCTCCCCCACTCAGGTGTTATAAGTGTCAAAGATATGGACACATTGCAGCTGTGTGTACGGGATGGCAAAGGTGTCCAAAATGTGGGGGTGTTCATAGATATGAGGAGTGTGGTGACAATGCTCAAGATAAATGTTGTAATTGTGGGGGACAGCATAGAGTGACTTTTGGAGGACGTGAAGCTAGGAAAAAGGCCATTAAAGTGGAGCAAATGAAAACAGTCAATAATATCAGCTATGCTGAAGCTGTGAAAAAAAGTTCAAGAACAAACTGGAAAGAGAGAGATGATTGTACAACAAAACCCAACATCCCAGTTACCAAAAGAGAGACCTGAACCTACAATTACAGTGGAGAGGATCATGTTGTTAATTGCGTATGTGATTAACTGTGCATACCAGATAAAACAGAGAAAATTAAAATAATAGTTAAAGGAGCAGAGAATTTTTTTGGTATAAAAGACATTTCATGGGAGCATATTAACAAAGAACTGGGGGGAAACGGGAAGTCAGGGACATCAGGAGAAGGGGCACTCTGATTATTCTACAGTGGAACGCTCAAAGTTTAATCACAATTGGACAAGAATTTAAAGGCTTCATTAAAAATCTTAACAAAAAAACAGACGTAATATGTATTCAGGAAACTTGGCTCAAACCAACTTTAGACTTTGTTATTAGAGGATATACTGGTGTACGCAGAGATAGAAGTGAGACCCAGGGAGGGGGATGTGCAACATTTGTAAAAACAGGAATGCACTTTATTATTAGCAAAAGGAACTCATTTAGAATAAATAGTTGTTGAAGTTTGTAACAGGAAGGAAAGCATCAAAGTGATAAATTTTTACAATCCTTGCAAAAGACTTTCACATGAATCAATGGAAGAACTTAAGAGTTATTTAAATGGAAACATATTTTGGTGTGGTGATTTTAATGCACATAACTCATTATGGGGTACTAAGAATGATGGTAATGGAACAATTATTGAAGAATTAATGGAAAATAAAAATCTTGTCTGTTTAAATGATGGTAAGGGTAAAAGAGTTTATATGAGAACAGGTATGGAATCGACAATTAATCTCACAATATCAAATTCAATAGCAGGAATTAGTTCATGGCAGATAGTTAAAGATACAACAATAGGAAGCGATTACTATCCATAATAACAGAAATAAAATTGGATATTGAAAAATATAAGACAGGTGGTTTGCAGAAATGGTGCTTTGGTAGTGCTGATTGGGAAACATTTAGACGTATAAGCGATCAAGAATTGGAAAAAATTAATGTAAATATGAAAGTTAATCAGCTAAATTTCTCTGTTTGTCATGCAATCAAACAGGCTGCTGACAAATCTATAAAGAAGAAAGGAGGTAAGGGCTGTAAGAAGATTGTTCCATGGTGGACAAAGGAGTGTGATAAAGTAATCAAAAGTCGAAATAAAGCTTTTAAAATATTAAAAAGGAATCACAGCTCCCAAAATCTTATTGAATACAAGAGATGTCAAGCCATTGTGAGAAGAACTATTAAAAGTTCAAAAAGAGATTATTGGAGGCATTTCTGTCATTCAGTAGGAAGAGAAACTGGGATTAATAAAGTATGGACAATGACAAGAAGAACTAGAGAAATTGCATTTCCTGTAAAAATGCACGTGTGAATGCCTTTTGCTCAACAATTATCTTAAAACAGCTGAATAATAACTAAAGAAGCATAAAAAAGCTTAAATTAGCAGAAGGAAGCAGAAAGAGCAACAAGTTTCCCAATTAGGCTGAAAGAAAAAAAATGAGTGCAAAAAAGTTGGAAAAAGCTGAAATTTCACAAAAACAACAGAATAGTAGCTAAAACAAGCAGAAAGAAGCTAAAGTTACTAGAAGGAAGTGGGTAGAGCATGATTTTGCTGAATTAGGCTGAAAAAAGTTGGATTGATTTAAAAAAAAAGTGAAATTAGCTGAAAAACCTGAAATTAGCATAAAATAGCTAAATAGTAGCTGAAATAGCAAAAAAAAGCTGAAATTAGCAAAAATAAGCACAAAGGAGCATAATCTGAAATATTTGAAACAATCTGAAATTTCAAATATCTGAAATAAGCAGAAATAAGCAGAATAAAGTTGAAATTACCTGAAAAAGGCTGAAATTGGACAAAAACAGCTGAAAAGTAGCTAAAACAAGCAGAAAGAAGCTTAAATTACTAGAAGGAAGTGGGTAAAGCATGGTTTTGCTGAACTAGGCTGAAAAAAGTTGGATGATTAAAAAAGTGCAATTAGCTGAAAAGCTGAAATTAGCATAAAACAGCAAAATAGTAGCTGAAATAGCAGAAATATCTGAATCTTCCAAAAATTAGCTGAAAGGAGCATCGCAAGATGAAATGAGCAGAAATAAGTTAGAAGTACAAAAATGTTGAAGTAAGCTGAATAAAGCTGAAAAGAGCACAAAACAGCTGAAAAAACAGCTGAAATTAGCTGAACTAGCTAAAATTTTTGATATTCATTCAAAGTCTATTAGGGTTCGTTATCATCTACTAATATGCCAAGTTTCATCTGAATAGCTCTAAAAATGGCAGAGTAATCCTAGTTTCTCTATAAAACAGCTGAATAGTAGCTGAAGAAATGCAGAAAGAAGCTTAAATTTCCAAAAGGAAGTGGAAGAAGCTTAAGTGTGCCTACTAAGGCTGAAACAGGCAGAAATTAGCACTATAAAGTTGAAATTATCTGCAAAAAGCTGGAATTTGCTAAGACAGCTAAATAGTAGCTAAAACAAGCAGAAATAAGCTTCAATTACTAGTAGGATGGCGGAAGAACATGTTTTTGCTGAATTAGGCTGACAAAAGTGTAAATGATTGCAAAAAAATGTGGAATTAGCTGATAAATATGAAATTAGCATGAAAACAGCTAAATGCTAGCTGAAATAGCAGAAATAGCTGTGTAGCAGGAAGGGCTGTTTAATAATTAAAATTGGTTATGAATTTCATTTTGAAGGGGCACCACTCTCAGCTCTGAGAGAACGTCTGAAGGTCTGAAAATCAATTCAGATTATTATTTAATTACCTCGAATTACCCTTTTACACGTGAGTTCTTTTATATGAAGGATTCAGATGTCATAAGTAAAACACACACGCTTTAATACAATTTTGTGATGTTTATTTGACTATGTATGATAAAAACAACTGTTGGCAATTATTTCTGACATTTAAAATGAAGGCTTTGTTCACAACTGCAGTTAAATGGAAATTAAGTGACCGTAAAAATTGCTTGTTAGCAGGGATTAACAGATAAATGAAATTATTCTATGTGCTTAACCAAACCAGAAACAAGATGCAATGTAGAACAATTTTGAAATTTCAGTAGGGCAGATTAATCATGCAAATTTAACTAAAAGAAATACATTTTATCGTTCTGTAGTATGTCATATATGGATATATATTCATACTTTTTTCACGAGTTCCTCATCTTTCTGACTGTGTAAATGTCGTGCATTGAATTTAACAGAAATGTAACGAGAGACGTTATTATCTTTGACCCATCAAAATGAATGCGGTCATTTATTTTCAGAATCAAAGTTTAACATCAAACATTTACATTAATTTGGCAAAATATGAAAATAATAACAGACAAGTTTCACAGATAATGGACTTCAATCACACGGCGGTGATCGAGGACTTTGCTTCAGATATTTCTAAAATATCTGTACTGATTTTAAGAGAAAGCAGAGTTTAAGATGGAAATGGAGATTTATCTTACAGAGAGATTTGTGAGGGAATTAATCTGTTTGACCAGAAACGTGCACGCTCCATCAGATCTCAGCTTGCCCACGGTACACTTGGTCGAAGTGGACTGTTACCTGGTTGATGATATATCAGCGTCGGTATAGGATCCTCCTTTGACTCTTTCAGCGTCTCCGTTGAGAGCAGCTGAAATCCTTCGAGAGTCGTGCGAGGTTGTTCAAACAGAAGTTATAATCCCAAAACGTCTCTGGATCATCCTGAATGCGTTTGCATCCAAGAACTCTGAACTCCTTTCATCTCCTTAGCACTCTCTATCAGACTTCCGACATCAGACTCTGTGCACTCTCTCAAGAACCGGGAAGTTGCCACATTTTAAATGAGTTGACTTCCGGGTCAATTTAGAGCTTTCTGATTCGTGGATAGACCAGAATAGAGGTGTGGTTTGTGATGTAAGATGTTATCAAATTCGAGGTCAGAGAATGAGATTGTTTACAACATACAGAAAAGATTATTGGAGAAAAAGCAGACTTCGTGGAGTCAAACTCTTCTGTATCTTCTGTAAAGATTAAACATGACATTTCTTCTCAGTAAACATTTTAGTTGACCGAGACGCGACCTTTAACATACTTACAAACTTGCTCATTGAAGACAGAAAATCAAGAAATGCATATTAACCTGATTTCTTCTTTGAATGAGGAATAAAAATCATTACTTACTGTTTATGTAAAATAAAAATGAGTAGTTCTCTTCAACCTGTAAACATTGAGTGAACTAACACAATTTGATTATCAAACATTTGTAAAATAGTAATGATCATAGAGGATTGTCTTTTCTACTTGATTAATTCAAGGAAGAAAGTCACCAGATGGCTCAAACTGTATTTCTGGATGCAGATCAATGAAATAACAGTCTCTGTTCATCTGATCAGATTTGAGGTCAGATCAGGTTCAATAACTTAAAAGTTCAATAGTTAAAATTTGGTCTGAAATTTAAGGGAAAATAGTTACTGAACTGAGTTAATACTAATTTGGTTAAAATCTAAATTCTTGGACACCAGAGTCAACCGTCAGAGTTTCAAATCAGCTGTTCTTACCAGAAGTCGTATTCGAAGTGTCAATAAGTTCCACTTTGAGGTGGAAGTCAGACTGTTAAACTGGGATTGTTAATTTACAAACGAATCAAGAAACAATAATCATGTTGATATTGTAAATTTTTGTGATTCTAGAATGTATTTGAGTAAAGTTTGTTCCATGATGTTGAGAGCTTAAGGAGGAAGTGAGCAAAGTTTCTTTGAAATGTTTTGAACAAGTTCTTAGAAATGTTTTGAACAAGTTTCTCAGAAATCTTTTGAACAAGTTTCTCACAATTTTTTTGAACAAGTTTCTCACAAATGTTTTGAACAAGCTTCTCAGAAATGTTTTGAACAAGTTTCTCAGAGGTGTTTTGAACAAAGTTTCTCAGAAGTGTTTTGAACAAAGATTTTCATAAATGTTTTTTAGAAATGAAGTATAAGTGACAAGTCACTCAAGAAGAATGATTAACCAGCTTCCTGAAGCAGCTCCAAGCAAACCATATTTCCTTCTAAGGCAACAGAACAGAATAACAAACTCTGGGTTGAAGCAGAAAGAATCTGGACTGAACCGGACGAATTAGGGTGACACCCAGAATGAATATTTACAGGAATAATGTAGTCTTCTCCTATGGGCACGCATGGAGTCCTGAGCCAAACTCCAGCCCAGAAGGAGGGCCAAAACGGGTGGTAACCAATTCACTCAATAAAAACACCCTATTCTGACAAACTGGGGCTGATGGACTACTGGAGCATGTGGATGTACAGGACAAGTCTTGGACAGTTCCAGCTGAGGAAGAAATAGGGCAGATCCGAAGGGAAGGCTTCATTTGGAGTTATTTTCCTCCTCAGCCCGGATCATTACCCGAACCCTTTTCTTCAAATTCTGAACAGCTGAGGGACCTGGGACAGCCTCATTCTAAGAGTGGGTGAGGTAATCTGCTTCTTACTGAGCTGGAATTTTCAGGAATTCCACCAGAGAGCTATGGTAAGAAGACACCTCAAAGATATTGTCCTTTATCAATTTTTATCTTAGTTCAGAGCGGTAGCTTACAAAATTGCAAGCAGAGATCAATTACATTTTAGATTTGATTGCTTGGGGTTGCCAAAGGTTGGTTGAAGTTGTGAGAGATAACATATACTGGGTTAGGTTGTGAGTGTGGGGAGACTGTGGTGGTTTTGGAGTGTTTAAGAGAGTCAGGACGACCCTAGGGGCTCCTAGGGCGTGTCCGACCAGAAGGAAAATAGCTGAGGCTGAACAGAGCAAGCCTACAGCTGTCCCCCAGCTCCCCTCAGGAACGGAGAATCACCTTGCCAGGAGGAATAAGTCAACCTCTGGATTCTAACTAAAACTCTGTTAATTAATCATCATGTATCCTCTGTGTAATTGAATGTAATCATTGTGTTGGATTGTGCATACCGCTGTTCCCCTACAAAACGTAAAATTCTGGATTCTTATTTTAACACCCCTTTGTTTATGGAAGTGGAAAACTTGGTTCAATGAAACAACAAAATCACAGGAGGTTTTTAAAGGTTTTGTAGCTTTGATTATAAAACAACATCCATGAATCTTAAACCTAGATTCTAAACAAAACCAGATCGGATAACAATTGCAACGCTAAATCAGGAGATGAGCTACCGTGAACGTGTGCTTCCTCGTCTGTTGAACGTCCCTACTCCTGCTGCTAGGTCGGGTGAGGCACGAGGTGAGATTTTGGGTGTGATACACGAATAGGAGGTAGTTAGCAGTCTGGGTGAATCATCTCAACAAAGCCTTAGACTGAACCTGTCCTTAAAAAAAACAGCTGTAGGTAATACCTGAGCCTTAGGATTGGTTTTAAGACCCCTTGGAGGAGAAGGCTGAAGTGAGGGTGTGGCACGTGCCCTATGTCTACCTCACTTGGGTAAGCAAAACAGAAGGCTGCCAAAAGATACCAGATATTTGACTCTTTATGCTCCGATGGTTTTGTGATGTAAAGGTTGAAATTCCTTCACATCCCTGACGTCAAGGCGCTGAGTTTGGTCACTGGCTTGAATGGTCAGCCGGAACATTTCCTGGAGTTCTGGACAGCTTTTGTTAACTCTTTGATGAAAACTGCAGGTGTTTGGATCGCTGAAGAGGATTCTATCAAACTTTGCCCAAGGTGCTCTTGCCCAAAGTTGAAGCTAATTTTCTCTTTGGAAGTCTTCTGTAGGTTGTATCTTAAAAGTTTATTATTTATCCTCCTCTGGAGGTCTTCATGACTTCATCATTGCTCTTCTTTTCTCTCTCTCCTTTTCTTCTCCCATTCTGAGAGGTCTTCCTCTCTTGCAAACAACTGACCACACCTCTGATTTGAAAGAGGTGGTCGATTTGAACCAATCAAAATGGAAGGGCTGAACTTTTATCAACTAAATAAAGTATTATCTTAATCTGCTCTGTTGAAAAAGTCATCAAATAAAATCATTTAAGACACTTATCAACTTTAAATGAGGTTAAAACCAATACAAACACTTTGTTATCCTTATAAGCAGAAAATAAGTTTGTAAACTTTTGGGCTACACAGGTTCTTGTCAGCTGTAACAACAAGGCAAGTTATTTAGTTATTCCCAGTAACAATTCTTTCATTACAGAAAAACAGTATTAATTATACTAGAATATGAATAAAAGTCTGTCCGTTTTCTGCACGCAAGAAATGGGACCCAAGTGTCAAAGCTGGAATTCCTTTGAACAGAGACGAGGCTGTTATTTACGATCGTTACTTGGACAGACTGGTCGGAGGTTGGTACAAGTTGATACCAGGACATCCTGGGTGATCTGTGTTAACTCAAACGTCCATTTGTGGGGTTCACAGAAATGGTGTTCCAATATTATTCAGATTTATTGGCTCTTTGGTTGTCTTACAAACCATAAAAGTCTTCTTTTGACACTTTCCAGAGTTAGAGATGCTGAAAACAAACTTTAAACTGTCCCAGGTTCTGAAGTGGGGGTGGGGGTGGAATGTCTCAGTTGTTCAAGGGATGAGGAGTTTCTTTTTTTCTTTTTCAGAAACATCTTTACAGAATGAACTACTCAGTTACAGAAATAAAAGTAGGTTATAATATGACATTCAGGGACACAGGTACATCTCTACAGCTGAAACATCCAGAAATAAGCTGAAAGGAGCAGAACAAGCATAAATTAGCATAAATAAGTTTGAAGAAGCACAAGCATGTTGATTTTAGCAAAATAAAGCTGAAAGGATCACAAAACAGCTGAAAAACAGCTGAAATTAGCTGAACTAGCTGAATTGTGTTTAAAATTTTGTGCATGGAAGCTGAAAGAACCATAACCAGGTCTAAATGTGAAAGTAGTACAACCAGGGTATAAACAAATCAAAAGTTATGAAGGATGTAAAATGAGCTCCATTCATTTTCAATGAGAGCAAATATGCCAGAAAAGGCTAAATATCTCAAAAAGCTAAAGTTGCACCATTACCAAAAGTCATAGCAGACATGTCCTGAAACAGCTGAATGTTTTGGTGTATGATTTGTTGAAATAGCACAAAAACTGTGGGAGTAGTTAGATGCTGAAAAACGTACGAAAGAAAAAGTGAATCACTAAAGGCATTCACACAATGAATGGAATTAAAAGAGAATATGGTTATCCAGTATTAAGCGATGGTCAAATTACAGCAATAAAAGATCAAGAAAAGGCAGATCTGATGGCTAAAACCTTTACTAAAATACATAGTTCAGATAATATTACTTTGGAAGGGAAAATGGGAAGAGAAATGACAATGATAGAGAATAGAGAGATATTGGCGCATGAGAGGATGGAAATGAGCTATTAAATGTTCCCTTTACAAAATCAGAACTAAATCGAGCCCTACAGAAATTTAAGCTAACAACACCTGGGAAAGATCAGATTTGTTATTTAATGGTGAAACATCTTAGTGAATCATCTAAAGACATTTTATTGGAACTTTATAATAAAGTTTGGGAGAATGGAAAATTACCACAGGGATGGACAGAAGCAGTGATAATACCAATACACAAGCCAGGCAAAGATGACACAAACCCAGAACATTATAGACCGATTGCATTAACGTCTAATATATGCAAAATAATGGAGAAAATTATTAATGACAGGTTGATATACTATATAGAATCAAAAGGATAGATGTCACAATATCAAAGTGGTTTTAGGAGAGGTAGAAACACCATGGATTCAGTTTTAAGTTTGGAATTTGAAATCAGAAAGGCCCAAGTTAAAAAAGAGAGTATTGTAGCAGTGTTTTTTGATATTGAAAAAGCGTATGATATGATGTGGAAAGAAGGTTTATTAATTAAAATTAGAAATATAGGCATTATAGGATGGATGTACAGATGGATAAAAGATTTTCTTACCGGGAGACAAATACAAGTAAGGATAGGAAACCATTATTCTGAGAAACACATTGTCGAAAATGGAACTCCACAAGGGAGTATAATAAGTCCTATATTGTTTACAATAATGATAAATGATGTGTTTCAAAATATAGAAACTGGGATGGGTTTTTCTCTTTTTGTTGAAGACGGAGCAATGTGGAAGAGGGGAAGGAACAGAGTTTATTACTAGAAAAATGCAAGAAGCTATTTCTAAAGTTGAAAAATGTGGGGCTTTAAATTTTCAGTAGAAAAGACTAAGACCTTGTTTACAAGGAAAAAAATTGGAGATGATATTAAACTAAAGTTATATAACCAAGAACTAGAAAAAGTGAAACAATTTAAATTTCTTGGGGTCTGGTTTGATGAGAGGATTACATGGAATATACACATACAGAAAGTTTTAGATAAATGCAAGAAGGTGTTAAATATCATGAGGTGTTTAACTGGAAGTGACTGGGGTGCAGATAGGAAAGCACTTAAGGCTATATATATAGGATTAATTCGATCAGTACTAGACTATGGAAGCATTGTTTATAATTCTGCAGCAGATACAATGTTACAAAAGTTAGATCGTATTCAATATCAAGCATTGAGACTGTGTACAGGCACAATGAGAACTACCCCAACAACATCACTACTGGTAGAAATGGGAGAAATACCACTCAAAATTAGAAGAGAACAACTAACACTAAATTACTGGGCTAATCTGAGAGGTCATAGACAGGATCATCCAACACAAGAGACAGTTAAACCTTGCTGGGAAAAAGAAGTAAAAGATATTAGAAGTTTTGGTTGGACTGTGAATAAGAAAACAACAGAACTCAAAATAGATCAGATCAATATAAGCCAAACAACTCCATTAGCAGTAATACCAAATTGGATATTTCCAGATGCCATGGTAGATTTTACATTATTGAAAAAAATAAATGAGAATAATGGATTCATTTTCAATTCAAATACATTACAGAACAATACATATTACAGCTATGTTCAAATTTACACAGATGCTTCCAAGAACTTAATAAATAAAGTAGGTGTAGCCTTCATTGTTCTGGAGTTCAACATCAAAGTTAGAAAAAGAAGTAATGATGGACTTTCAGTGTACATGGGAAATGCTCGCAATATTATTAGCCATTCAGTGGGTTGAAGAAACAAGACCATTGAGATCAGTGATTTGTTCAGACTCCAGTTCATCATTAGTCAGTTTACAATATAACCATTCAGAAAGCAGGCCAGATATTTTAATAGAAATTCAACAGACACTATACAGAATAAATGATGGGTCTAATGATACATTTTTTATGGATACCAGCTCATTATGGTGTTATAGGAAATGAAATGGCAGATAAAGTTGCAAAGGAAGCCACTAGAAATCCATCAGTGGATTTAGTAGTTAATTTTAGTAAAACAGAAATAAAACTTTTAATAAAACAGAAAATGAAGGATAAATGGCAAAAGCTATGGGAGGAAGAAAAGAAAGGACGCTGGTTCTATAAAATCCAGAAGAAAACTGGAGAAATGAGAAGTACAGGGAGGACGAGGAGAGAAGAGACAATTATTTCTCATCTCAGATTTGGGCATACTGGGTTAAACAGCACTCTTTTTATTTTAGGGAAACACTGCAGTGGTAACACTGCAGTATACTGTGGAGCAGATGAGACAGTAGAGCATGTAATGTACACTGCAAAACATATGAGGAAGAAAGACAACAATTGATTCAAAATTTAAATAAAAGTAAAATAAAACTAGATTTAATTGATTTATTCAGAAATAACTCGAATAGTAAAATTTATCAAATAATCTTTCGTTATCTCAAATTAACAGTTATTTAAGAGAATTGAGTGACATTTTGGTCCACACTCCTTACCAGTCGGTGGCGGTAATGCACCAATTTTGTGTTTGCCAACCGCCAATAAACCTCAAAGAAGAAGAAGAAGGAAAAAGTCAAACAGTGAACAGAGTGATGAGAAAAGGAAAAAACAGAGTGTAAACTGTGACACTTCTGGGGCAGATGTAATCTTCATCTCTGAAACCTGGCTCAACAAATCTGTACTGAATAATGACCTGGTAATCAATGGATTTAACATCTACCGCTGTGATTGTCAAAAAAACAAAGGGGGGGGGGGGTTGCTATTTACATTAGAGAGTCTCTGGTTGTTAGTCTTGTGTCTTCTAAAACAATTCCAAACCAGTTTGAAGCCTTAGCTGTAAACATCACTTTGAATGGAGGCCAGATTTTATCTATAGTGTGTTGTTATCGTCCTACCTCAGCAACACCTGAGGCTCTGTCCTCCCTGATGGAATTCCTTGGTAATTTAAAATTCAAAGAGATTTTTTTGGCAGGAGATTTCAACATTGACTGGGATAAGTCGACCCCCCTCTGTGATAAATACAAGGAATGTTGCCTGTCTCTCAATCTAACCCAACTGATCAACTCTCCCACTAGAATAAACAAAAACCATCCAGAAAAGTCCTCCATCTTAGACCTGTTTCTAACAAATATGCCTCACAAATTCCCTGGTACAGGTGTATTTGCTAACATTTTGAGTGATCATTGTGTGACAGTAACTCTGAGAGATATTAAACTTACACCTTATGAGCCCAAATTAATCAAAAAAAGGGATCTGAAACGTTTTTGTGAACAGTCATTCCTCTGGGATCGGTCTCACTTTGGCTGGCAACGTATTCTGTTAACTGATGACGTGAGCTCCGCTTGGAACTATTTTCATAATAGTTTCATTTATTTTGTGAACAAACATGCTACTTTTCGTCAGTTCAGAATAAATGGACGAGACAGCCCCTGGTTTACTCCTGAGCTAGCTGACCTGCACAGGTGAGATCATCTTTGGGCCGCAGCGAGAAAATCTGACTCAGACACTGATTGGTTGAGTTTTTGACAGATTAGGAATAAATGCACAACTGCCATCAAAGCAGCAAAACACAACTATTTCTCATCTCAGACCTCCAAAAATCTAAACGACCCTAAGAGATTCTGGAAAACCATCAAATCTCTCTCAGGCACCCCACAATCATCTGACCTCCCATCACAACTTCTTGTTAACTCTGTTTCTGTGTCAAATAAGCACGAGATCCTGAACTGTTTCAACAAACATTTTGTTGCTTCTAGTTCTTTATTTGACACAGTTACTAATGGAAAATCAGCCACTTCACTTAATAATCAAACTTCTACAAATCAAATCCCTCCTACAAGTCAATCCTCAGTTAATACACATTCTCTTTTTCTCCATTCTCAGTTAATGAGGTTAATAAACTGTTAAAAGATCTTGATCCTAAAAAATCTGCAGGTCCAGATGAACTTCCACCTTATTTCTTAAGGCTGGCTGCTCATATCATCATAGTCCCGGTGACCCACATCTTCAATCTCTCCATAAGCCAAAACTCCATTCCAGATGCTTGGAAAACAGCCTTTGCCTTTACTGAAAGGAGGTGACCCCACCTCACTGAACAACTATCGACCAATCTCTAAACTCTGCATTTTAGCCAAGGTTCTAGAAAAACTGATAAACTCTCAAATAAAAAATTACCTGGACTCATTTAATATCTTATCTCCTCATCAATCTGGTTTCAGGAAACAACAAAGCACAACCACTGCTTCACAGAAGTCATATATTTAATTATTTATAGAGCACAATTTAAAACAGATAGACTGTTATCAAAGTGCTTAACACTAATGAAGGTTCTTAATGACATTGTTGAAGCACTGGATGCTAAGGATTATTGTGCTGCACTTTTCTTAGACCTGTCTAAATCTTTTGACATTGTGGATCATAACATCTTGTGTCATAAACTCTCAGAAATTGGTTTCTCAGAACACGCCATTGGTTGGTTCTCTAACTATCTCCCAGACCGGAGGTAATGTGTTCAACATAATGGTACTTCCTCCAGATATTTAACAGTCAACAATGGTGTACCACAAGGCTCAGTCTTAGGACCCACCCTCTTTACAATCTACATACATAATGTAGGTAAAAACATCCCTGATGCATCCATACATTTCTATGCTGATGACACAGTTGTTTATTGTTGAGCTAAAACAATTGATAAGGCTTTCCAGCTTTTGAAATCTGCATTCAACAACATCCAGACAGATTTGTTCCACCTCAAACTTGTCCTAAATGCAGACAAAACCAAAGGGATGCTTTTTTCAAATAGGAAGTTGGTCCCAGCAGTTCTTTCTCTGATCTCATCCTCAAATGATGTCCCCATTGAGTTTTTTCATTCAACCTTTATTTAGACAGAGTTTGTTGATTCCTATAAATATTTGGGTATCTTGATCGACTCGCATCTCTCTTTAAAGCTCCATGTGGAAAACTTGGTAAAGAAACAAAGTTAAACTGGGTTTCTATTTCAGAAACAGATCCTGTCTAACTCTGAATGCTAGGAAATGCCTTGTATCTGTGACCTTCCTTCCCTCCATTGATTATGGTGACATTATTTACATGAATGCTTCTACAAGAACCCTGCAGATGTTGGATGCTGTCTATCATGGTGCACTAAGATTCATAACTGGCTGTGATTATCATACCCACCACTGCACCCTGTATTCACTGGTTAACTGGACATCATTAACTTAAAGAATTGAAATTATTTGTCATTCGCATCTCATGTGGTACATGTGGTGACATGTGGTGGAACAAGATTATGTACACAGGGTCCCAGTTACATCCAACAATAAAATGTAAAATAAAAACAGCAATAAGATTTAAGATATGAACTTAAGAAAAACATCAACTAAAAATACACTAAGCACTAATAGCATAAAAACATTACGTCAAACAGCAGCACGAACACTGAGTCTGTGTAAGCAGATGAGCACGAATGAACACATTAACATGAAACAGATCAGCAGAAACATGGAACAGATCAGCAGCAACATGATGTGATTTTTCACAGAGATTATCCTGGTTAGATATTCATGAGTCTAACAGCCTCAGGGTAGAAGCTGTTCCTCAGTCTAGTGGTTCTACACTTAATGCTCCTCAACCTCCGTCCTGAGGGGAGCAGGGCAAAAAGTGTGTGTGCTGGGTGAGTGGGGTCCTTCATTATGCAGGTGGCCCTCTTCCTGCATCTGGAGGTGTAGATGTCTGTGATGGTGAAGAGGCTGACTCCAACATCTTCTGTGCAGCCTTCACCACTCTCTGCAAAGCTTTTCTTTCTGCAGCTGTGCAGCCTCCATGCCACACATTGATGCTTGAGCACAGGATGCTCTCTACCGCACACCTGTAGAAGGAAGTGAGGACTGAGCTTCCCATACCAGCTCGTCTCTGCCGTCTGAAGAAGTAGTCTTTGATGAGCTTTCTTGTTCAGGCTGGTGGTGGTGTTGCTCCAGCTGAGGTTGTCATTCATGTGTACACCCAAGTACTTGTAGCTGGAGACCACTTCCACTGCAGATCCTCTTATGTTCAGGGGGGTGTAGGTATGTTTGTTCCTTCTGAAGTCCACAGTCATCTCCTTTGTCTTCTTCACATTGATGTGAAGGTTGTTCTCTTTGCATTAGCTCTCCAGGTGTTCCACCTCCTGCCTGTAGCTGGACTCATCGTTTGTGATGCATCCCACCACCGCTGTATCATCTGCAAACTTTACAATGTGACAGCCTGGATGGGTAGCTGCACAATCATACGTGAGCAGAGTAAAAAGGAGAGGGTTCTGCACACATCCCTGAGGAGAGCCAGTGCTGAGGGTTATGGTGGAGGAGGAGAAGTTGTGGATCCTCACTGACTGTGGTCTGTCTGTTAAGAAGTCTAGGACCCAGTTGCAAATGGAGGTACTTAGTCCTTGTGTGAGTAGTTTGCCCATCAGGGTTTGGGGGACCATGGTGTTGAAGGCAGATGTGAAGCCCACAAAGAGCATACCAACGTAAGAGTCTTTATGCTCCATGTGGTTGAGAGCAGTGTAGACCACAGAGGAGATGGCATCCTCTGTTAATCGGTTCTCACGATATGCATACTAATGAGGATCCTCGTTGATGTTGATGGTTGTTTTGATGTGGGTCATGACCAGTATATTGAAGCATTTAGCGACTATCGGGGTGAGGGTCACTGGTCGATAGTCATTCAGACCAATCACTGTAGAGCTTTTGGATGATGGGATGATGGTGGCAGTCTTCAGGCAGATGGGAACTGTCTCCAGGGTGAGTGAGGTTTTAAAGATGTCTGCCAGCACATCGTAGGGCTGATCGGCCCATTCTTAACAATTTCCCATGGATGTTGTCTGGGCCAGTTACTTTGTGAGGGTTGATCCTCCTGAAAGTACTCCTTACTTCTGCTGAGGTCATGCTGAAATGCTCTTATCCGGTGGTGAGGTGAATCTGGTGCTGGGTGGTCTGTTTGGGTCTTCAAAGCGTGCATAGAACTTGTTGAGGGCATCAGGCAGAGATGGGTCTTTGGGGCAATGTTCCCTCTTGCCTTTATAATCCGTTATATACTTAATGCCCCTTCACATGCTCCGAGGGTCTTGTGAGGTGAATTGACCCTCGATCCTATGTGGCCTTGGCCATCTTGGTACCAACAACCAGCTCTTTCCTTGTCCTTCTCAGCTCCTGTGAATTTCCAGACCTGAAGGCATGTGTTCCTGGCTTCCAGCAGGGTGCGCACCTCTGCATTCAGCAAAGGTTTTATGTTTGGGTAGCTTTTAACATATCTTGGTGGAGACGTTGTCAGTACATGTACTAATGCACCCCAGGACTGAGGATGCATATTGGTCCAGATCTAACACTCCTCCATTTTCAGCAGCTTCTCTGAAGACATCCCAGTCTGTTCATTCAAAACAGTCTCTCAGTATGGGGCCACTGTCTTGGATCCAACATTTAACTTTCTTTTGTACTGGCCTGGAGAGTCTCAGTGGGGGCAGGAGCCAGGAAAATTGAGATGTGGTCTGGTGGGGTGGAGTTCAACTTTGTTTGCATCTTTTACGTTCATGTAAACATGGTCCAGCATGTTGTTTCCATGTGTTGGAATGGCCACATGCTAGTAAAATCTTGGGAGGCAGTCTTTTAGAGTCACGTGATTAAAGTCTCTAGCCACTATGTAAAGAGCCTCAGGGTGCTTGCTCTGCAGCGAGATGAGGAGATCATGAAGTTCCTGCAGAGCTTCATTAGCATTAGCATCCGGAGCTATGTAAACAACTGTTATGAAATCCACTGTAAACTCATGGGATAGATAATGTGGTTGACATTTTACTGTTAGCAGCTCCAAAGCCTTGGAGCAATGATGGCTAATCCGCATACATTTTGTGCACAAACTTTTACTCACGTAAATGCATACTCCTTCTCCCCTTGATTTCCCCGTTAGCTCGCTGCAGCGATCTGTACAAAAAAAAAACCTGTCATCCAGCTGGAAGGCTGAATATGGCATTTCGCTTGTAATCCATGTTTCTGTGAGGCAAAGCCTTCATCATCTCTTCTGAGGCGCCTGCTCTCAGACGAAGAAAATCCATCTTGTTGTCCAATGAGCAGATGTTTGACAGAAAGAGAGATGGTATCGGGAGTTTTCCAGCTTTAGCGTTAGCTCATAGCCTCACCAGAACCCCCGCCCGGCATCCTCTCTTCTTAAGCCGGGAACAGCGCTTCCTCTTCTGCCCATTGGTGCACCTCTGCCGCAGCTTCCAGGTAGATGACTTTAAGATCTGCATTCTGCCTAGTCTAGTTTTGAGTTTGTTACAGATTTCTACTATATTTCGTGCAAAATCTGCACCTATTCTCATCAGTTCAGTTCAGCTATAGTTCACACGCATAAATCGTGCGGGATCAGACACGGAGTCAATTTCAAAACTCCTAAAAACTGGTCTAAAAAAGTTAAATCTGGTCCTCTGGACATTTAACTTATTATTTTTTTTTAATTGTAGAAATGTTTCGTCTTTCATCCGAAAGACTTCCTCAGTCTGAGGTGCTGTATTCAGCTCAGTCTTATAAATAGCACCCTCTAGCAGTGGATCAACCAGAGAGGGTGCTATTTATAAGACTGAGCTAAATACAGCACCTCAGACTGAGGAAGTCTTTCGGATGAAAGAAGAAATGTTTCTACAATTTTTTTTTTTTTTGAATGTCCAGAGGACCAGATTTAACTTTTTTAGATGTTTCTACCTGGATTATTGAGCATGCAACAGGATGTCCTAAAAACTGGGATCGCACCGGGAGCCTGTGAAGCTGCAACTGCTCTGAGCGCGGCCATCTTGGAATAGGTAAAACTTGGTCATAAACTATTAGACTCGACATTTTTTTTTTTTTGCAAAATATCCCATCAACCACTAGATGAATTTTAATAAAACCCTCAGAAAGTAATTTGAGGATGTATATCTACAACTTATTATCTTGTAGAGCTAATCCAATTCAAGATGGCTGCCATAGTCAACTGTCTTTGGAAAATATAAACAAAGAAGCAAGGCTGTTAGGGACTTGGGACACAGGTTCCACTCCCCACCATGCCCACATGTTGTGGTGTCACTGAGCAAGACACCTAATCCCTAACTGCTCCCCGGGTGCTTACATAGCTGTCCACTGCTCCACCTGGGTGTATCTCAGGTGTGGTGGGTTAAATGCACAGAACTAATTTAATCATTGTATGGAAACATACAATGATGACAACACAAAGTACTTAATTCTTCTTCTACAACTTAGTTTTGCAGATGAGTTAAAATTTCATGTGGTAGTAGCCGAGAGTCATTGACACCACATTAAATAAGACCTCTTATTTTACAGATTTGGCCAAAATGGCTACAAGACATTTCTTCAAGGTCTTTATTAACAAACTGTACTTTTATTCTGAGTTGTGGCTCAGATCTGTTGAAAGTTGAACTCCTACTGGTTTGTCAAACTGAGGAACAAGTTTAGTTCATATAAGATCAGTAAATTTCATTCAACCTTTAATTAGACAGGTAAATCCCATTGAGGCTTGAGGACTCATTTACAAGAGAGACCTGATTTCAACAAAGAATGATGACAACAATGGACAACAGCGACAACAATACACAGTTAAAAAAAGTCATACAATTTTTTTTTTCTTTCAACAAATAGAATGGCTACAAAAAAAAGTGAAAAGAAAAGTAAGAAAAACAGCTATTCTAAGGTGAATGTAGAAAACTAAAAACAGGAACATGTCTGCATTGGTCTCTGCCAGGAGTCCAACAGATTCTTAAAGCCACTTAGAGAGGTCAAGGTCGAGAGCTTCAGATCTTTTTGTAAGATATTCCAAGAAACAGCTTGGTTCCACCATGTACCCTTGGCTGTTTGACACAGTGACCTTTGAGTGTGTTATTACTGAAAACATGTCAGTGTTCAGAAAAACAACCTGCAACACTCCAGCTGACACGGATCAATGACCATCGAAGGTGTTGAACATACGGCATTCTTCAAAGAATGCACATCACTCACTGCCTTTTATGACATCCATCCATCATCTTTTACCCACTTCTTCCTTTTCAGATCATGGGGGTCACTAGTGCCCATGTCCAGCCATCAATGTGAGAGAGGCAGGGGACACCTGGACAGGTCTCCCTCCAGTCCATCACAGACAAATGGACAGATCTCCAGTCCATCACAGGGACATAAATAGACAACCATTCACCTTTCATGACTGAAGTTTAAAATACTAATTTTTAACCCATTTGAATTTGACTACCCAGTACTTTCTGTAAAAAATGTAACATTTGTTCAGATATTTTGCTAACAGGCAGAAAGATTAGACTCCAACAGTAAATGCTGACGTTTTAGAGACAAATCTCAGAGATTCTGTGGAATGAGTGGACCGCTGAGAATGTGTTGTCACGCTCATTTACAAGCTGTTTTATGAAATTTCTTTAACAGGCGTCGTGAACGGTCGGCACCGGATATTCACATGAGAGGAAAATGAAACACAAGTAGACTGTCCTGCTAGAATAATAGTGTCATTTTATTAATCTGCCACAGAAAAACAGCCAAGCAAAAACATGTACACTCGTACACTCTTAACCCACAAATTGATATGAGAGCCTCTCACCGTGACACTTTGATCGGGAAGCCTTCGACCCGATGACAGGAAATCACATCAAAACTGAGCTGGGCACCGCGCGCTGGTCCTCAGCAAGACTTCTGACTCTCAAAATGTTTGTTACATTTCTTATATACCCCTCCCTGACCGGATCGCGTGAGAGTAGTGAAAAACAAGTTTGATGGTTGTCAGGAGGACAGACAGAAAGTCG
>NC_056519.1:27293490-27295837 GCF_014905685.2 Nematolebias whitei
GCACTCCTAATGCTTATTAAAGCATTCCTAGAGAGGATACACTGCCCTCTTCGTCCCTCTGCTAACCATCAAAGAGTATCTAAATATTATAAGTAACACACACACAAAGTATATGTTTGAATAGGCATAAAGGCGACTTAACACCTTATAAAACATATTTTTATATCACAAGCACACATTTAAAATGAAGTGTTGCAGCCATGTTTGATTTTTAAGCTCAGTTAGCTGTGTCAGCCATCTTGAATGAGTTATCAGTTGCAGCTGTACATCTAATGATTTTGTTTGCAATTTTTAAAAACTTAAATCCATTAATCAGTTCATTAGACGCGCCAAGGCGGTTAGCTGCAAGAAGTTGATGGATAAAAATGAAACAAAGATCTTGTAGAATTTGTTAGCATTCAGATTATGTGTTGGGAATCACTCACCTACAACCACATCAAAGTTTAACTCAACACCTGTCAAAGGGACTGGGTTATAGTTTCAGAGTACTTTTAGGACAGGTGGCAGTGGCAGCCATATTGAATCTGGTTGACTCCAGTTCATTGGCTGTAAAGATACTTTCAATGATTATTTTATGGAAGATTCATGAAAATTCATCTTGTGGTTCACAAAATATTTTGCAAACAGGCAAACTTGAACACACATACATGCCAACAGACATGGTCCAGAGAAAACAAAATGACAGATAAACAAACAAAAACCAAGAAAAGGCTTTATTATACGAATAATTTGTGTGACAGCTCATACATGATTCAGTACATATTTATGTTTATTATTAGAAAACATTATTTGAATGAGCTGTGCCTCTTTAAAAAACAATTGTAAGTATAAAACTCTTGGTCATGCTTAGTGCAGATACAATAAAAAGGTAACAAACATTCCTGAGAGCCCATCAGGAGACAGTCAAGAAGAACCCAGACAGCACCAAATGGTTGAGTCGAGCAGTGCCATAGGTCTGACAGGGAACAGAAATGATTTCATCACTTCTGCTCACAACTCAGAAGAAAAAACATAAACTTTGTTTTTCAAACAAAATGGCTACACTGCAGATTCACACACAGAAACAGAAGAAAGAAGCTCCTCTACACTTTGCCTTTGATTTTCCAAACACTCAGGTGGAGTTGGCTGCCATGTTCTGGTAAACCAGGAAGAAGAAGGCCGTTAGAAAGCCCGGCAGAGCCAGCTTCATCCATAGAGAGGAGCTTCTGTGCACTGCTTGGCTCTGACCTGCAGGGGGAGTCACATTTGGGAGCATGGAGGGGGAGCAGGAACCAGAGGGAGGCTGGAAGGAGGAAGAGGAGGGAGGAAGCCGACTGGAGACTCTGTGGACCGTGTGGCTCTCTGTGTGGGAGGAGCTGCAGGTCTTTGTGGATTTTGAAGGCAGAACGTGGTTCTTGTTGGTTCCCAGGTCACTGGGAGTCACTGACCGGCCAGCTCCTCCTCTAATGGAGCGTTGACAGGTGGCACTGCAGAACACACAGAAAGCTTCATTAGCAGTGTGGACGTGGAGTTGTCTCCTGTGACTGCAGCTGGGATTGCTGCACAAGGCTACAGTGAAAGTGACTGCTTTTCAGCCCTTTAGGACTCATATACATATGTATGTATATATATATACATACATATGTATGTATATATATACACATACATATATATATATACACATATGTATGTATATATACATATATATATATATATACATATGTATGTATATATATACATATATATATATATATACAGTATATATATGTTTGTATATATACATACATATGTATGTATATATATACATATATATACAGGTATATATATATATATATGTATATATATACATATATACATATACACATACATACATGTATATATATATATATATATATATATATATATATATACATATACACATACATACATATATATACATATATACATGTACACATACATGCATATACATACATATATACATATACACATACATACATATATACATATATACATATACACATACTTATACATATATACAAATACACATACATATATATATATATATATATATATATATATACATATATACATATACACATACATACATATATATACATATATACATATACACATACATACATATACATACATATATACATATACACATAGATATACATATATATATTAATACATATATACATATATACATATAAACCTACATATATATACATATATAAATATACAGATACATATACATACATACTTATACACATATACATATACACATACATAAACATATATACATATACACATACATATATATATATATATATATATGGATACATATACACATATTTATACATATATA
>NC_056519.1:27295937-27301341 GCF_014905685.2 Nematolebias whitei
GCACTCCTAATGCTTATTAAAGCATTCCTAGAGAGGATACACTGCCCCCTTCGTCCCTCTGCTAACCATCAAAGAGTGTCTAAATATTATAAGTAACACACACACAAAGTATACGTTTGAATAGGCATAAAGGCGACTTAACACCTTATAAAACATATTTTTATATCATTCCACCCTTTGCCTTTATGGCATGTAAAACATGATACAACTCTTTAATTTTGAAAATGCCATCCATTTAAGTTGAACCCCAAATGATTTCCGACCTCTGAGTGGTCGAGTTCTGCTGCAAGTGTATTCAAAAGATCCATTCTAGTTTCATACATTGTCCGCCTAAAGTAGTACCACCCGTGAGCAAAATGCTCAATCTCTAATGTGTCCGGATGGATGTCTGGATCTGCAGTAATTTCTGTTTTTTCAAGACCGTAAGGGCCATCAGTGATATAAATCCGTACTTTCATATTAAATGGCCGAATTATAAAGTTTTTGATTAATCCTATTCTTAACCCGCCTAATATAAAAACAAGTTCCCAAAATACACAAAGTTAATACAGAGAAACATAGATCAAACTAGTTATTCTTCTTTTCACTAAACAAGCAAAAGAGATACTGCATATATTTTGCACCGTAGATAATATTCCTGCGAATATATCCCACCAATGGTGAGCCAATGTCTACACTATTAGTTTAGCCACATGTAAAAACCTTTCTTTGAGCCATGCAGGTGGACACTGTTAGATCAGACACGTTTAGACTTATGAGATTCAATCATTCGTTTCAGCTCTGTAGACCCATTTCAATGTGCATTTTGAAACGGTCTAGGGAGACTCGCCAGGGTACGTGCAAAGTTTGCCATTGTACCTCTGTTAGTCGAGTGGTGGAACTATAATTAGTTAATTGATAAGTCTGGTTGTTCCAAGTCCACAGATGTACACCATACACACATCCAGAGAAAGGCACCTCAGGTAATTGAGGATGACGTTTTATTATTGCTATCAAACTAGTTCATGAGTCCAGTCACACAATACCTTGTCTCTGGTTAAACATGGGTTAACATGACCTAATTTCAGCATACATATCACTCCTTTATCAGCTGTCTCACGTAATTGCATGTCATATGTGAGATTTGTCTGTGGCTCAAACCACTCACCCTGTATTTTTAAAAACCAGTGTCCTTGTACAATTATTAAAGGCAAAATGTGATATTTGCATAACTGTGGTTGCCTTATTAACATGGTATTGAACCCAATGTCACTCACACATGTTTATCATTACTTTTTGTCAATTCAGGTTTCAAAATTACCCAGTAGGAACTGGAACTGTTCCATACTCTCCTCCACTCAATCATGATTCGATGTGGTCACCACCCTCTGGCAGCGCTCCTTCTGCAGCTGTGCATGGAAAAATTGCAAGGTACACAGGAAAACAAGTTCAAAGCTTCAATTATGTTGGAGAGCACTTCTTCTGTGCTCCCCCACATCTTCAGCTGCCAGTTTATTTCTTTTATCAGTATTTTGGCCGTTTCTTCTTGAGTCATGACAACTGATGGCATCCAGACTCCAACTTGGGTAACTGCCAACGAAGCACGTCTCCTCCTTCTCCTTAATTGGCAGTAAAATCAAACTTCGTTCTTTTTTTTTCTCTTTCATCTGGTTTAGCATGCCTGACACTCGTACATAGGGCACAACTGTCGTGCCCTATCAGGCAGCTTTTTGTGTTTCAAACATGTGAAGTTACTTTGCACTCAGATCTTGCTTGCATCTTTTCAACCAAACGTGAACACCTGATCCTCCTCCAAGACACGTCCTGGTGTTGCTGATGAGGCGTTGACCATCAGCGACAAGGCACGTGATGCCCAAACAGCCTGCACTCCCATCTGACTGGCACATGTCACCAGCTTCTCATGTTGTCCTCTCTCCATCCAGTCCGCAAAGATCAATGCTGTAGAGGCAAAAAGTACTGCTTACAGATAGAGGAAGAATCATTAGTTTTCTCTTATATAACATTTGTTTACAGATACATTCACCCATTTTTCTTCTCCTGCCTCTGGGATATTGCAGACCCAGACCAATTTTATAACTTGAATTTGACCTGAAATCAATATCACTGGCTCTAGAGTCCTCAGATCTAGTCCAGCAGATCCAGGAGTTGCTCTGACAGGCAGCTCTGCTCTGTCATCAATTTTCCACATACTAATTGTTTTTTTTTTTTCTGGAGTATCATTCAATTTAGAGGAGTGGTGCCTGGTGCAATGGGTCTGTTATTCAATTGAAACACAGCCTGCAACAAATTTACTTTCCAGTTTGTCAAATCATGTTTTTCCATTTAATTTTCTCAGCATTCCTTTTAACAGTTCATTCTCTCTCTCAATCAGCCCAGCAGCTTGTGGATGATAAGGAAATATGATAAATCCATTCAACATGTTTTTCAGCTGACCAGTCTTTCACCTGTTTTCCAGTAAAATGGGTCCCATTATCTGTTTGTATCTGAAGGGGAACCCCATAAAATTATTTCATCATACTAAGACATTTTAAAGTAGATGTCTGATTTGCATATTTACAAGGATGAGTCACCAACACACCTGAATATGTATCTACAGCCGTACATACATATTTACACCCCTGTGACATGGCAAAGGGCCAATGAAATCCATTTGCCAGATCTGATATGGTCCCTTTCCTCTATTTGTCCCTGCATTTACTATTGTGACCCTCTTTCCTAATGCTGACATGCTTCACATTGCTGTATTGCAGTTTCATCATCTGTCTTGTTCTACAACTAATCAAACAATTCTTCATACATAACCACTTCATGCAAAAAGTGTCAACAATTAACTTTTATTTATTAAAAAGAAATCCTTCTTCTAGTCTTGGCCCCACTCAGAATATTTAGCTTATCAGTTTTTTCAAACTGAGGTGTTAACTTTTTCCACAGAACCCCTCTTGAAAAGAGCTGAACTTTCACTTTAAATGTGAAACATTTGCAAAACAAGATGGTGAATTCTTTTTTTTCATCTCAGATATTTTTAGATACTTCGAGTTGTTTTAGATGCTGTCAAAACTACAGCTGCATATGATCCATTTATAAACAACATATGTTGCACTTCCTTCAAAGCAACCAGCTTAACACATCCCCTTTAAGTGCTCTGATGACATATTTATTAGACATTTCAAATTCACCCTTTTCCCCCCTCAATCATCTTGGCTTTAGGCATTTTAATTCATCCTTTGTGGCCCAAAATGTCAATGCTTGGGCCTTTAATGGCAACATCTTAATTTCTCCTTTGACCTTTGGCATTTTAAAATCAATATCACCTTCAAGTTTCGGGCCTTTTAATTTAACGTCAAAATCTGGGCTCTCTAATTCTGGACCTTTGATGTTCAATGTTGACAATATCTGCTTTCAGAAGGTTGATGTCAACTTCTGGTCCTTCTACTTTTGCCCCTTTAATCCAAATAATGGCTTCCAGCCCTCAGCTCTTCTGCTGACACATCATCCATCTCAGCTGCAGGCACTCCTGCCTGCATTAATGCCCTCCAGAAAGCAGAACAGGCAGGTTCCCGCATGCTTTCTCCGGCCGTCCCTTCTCGGCCCACGACCCATGGATTGACTAAATGTTTTTTTCACGGTTTTCAGCTCTGTGTTCCAATCTCCGAGTTCCAACACTCTGAATCTACAACCCAACGCACAGCGAGCGCATTCCTTAACCAATCTCTGCTTGCACTCCCCTAGGGTCACCCAATGCCCCTGTAAATCAGACCAATCCGATGCTATCTGTCGGGCTGTCTCTACACAAACTTCAAACGACAGTCTCGAGTCTTGCAAAGTTCTGACTCGATGCGCTGAATTCATTACCTGACCTCCACCTTTATCCAACAGCCTAGATACTCGAGCATCTGTGGGTTGTGATATTTTAGACAAGTAAACAACCTCCTTGTCTCCCCAGATGCCACCGTCCCAACTCGACGGATCCCATCCGTCATCCAACCTTGCAACATAAGCTCCGACTCGCTCCGGCGAAACATCACGCTTCTTCTTTCTAATTTTTTCCCTTTTAAGCCTGCATATTTGCCCGACTGCACCCTCACGCTGTTTCTGCAGTATGCACTCTGTCTGTGCATCAGACAACAACTGCCTCTGTTGCAACCACCGCTTATCTTTCTCCTGAACTTCCTCCACACACTTTTTCCATGCAGTCGCACAAACCCACATTCGGCGCTGCAAACCAGACACTGGCGCTTTCTTTCTCTTGAATTTTCCTCGCTTCAACCGGTACACCTGCTCCACCACCCCCTCAACTACCCTGCTTATTCTCCCAAACTGAGCGCCGAGCAACTGTATGTGCCGTTCATTCAACAAGCAGGCGGTCCTCACATTATTGTTTGCTCCGTTGAGCCTGTGATTGTATTTTCTGATTTTCCTCATGCAGTTTTTTCCCCAGGCTACCGCACACATCCTCATATGATGCTGAAGCCCTGTCACTGGTGCCATCTTTCTGACCTCTATTGCCTGCAAAGTGGTCAAAACATCACCCGGACTATCTGCTTTCAGAAAAATTGTTCTAACAACTAGGATGGGCTTCTTCCCACCTCTCAAACACAACACTAACAACTGGGATGGGACTTCTTCCCATCCCAGTACAACTTTTTCTCTGTTCCTCTCACGCCTCCTCAGGCGTCTGGATCAACTTTTTCTCCGTTCAGCTCACGCCGCCTCAGGCGTCTGGATCAACTTTTTCTCCGTTCAGCTCACGCCTCCTCAGGCGTCTGAATCAAGTTTTTTTCTGTTTTTAAACTCTCACACAAAGGCTTGGGGCGTCCCCCTCACCTCTTAAACACAAAGCCAAACAAAGTTGGATAACTCTCCCAACCTGGCACAACCTCTTGTGGACTCTTTGTCCAGATGCACTTGCATCAACTTAACACTTTTTTTTCCCTTTCGTTTGAACATGGTGCAGCCGTTCAGAATTATTTATTTATTTTAATAATATCCCATCCTCGTCGCCAAAATGTTTTATGAAATTTCTTTAACAGGGGTCGTGAACGGTCGGCACCGGATATTCACATGAGAGGAAAATGAAACACAAGTAGACTGTCCTGCTAGAATAATAGTGTCATTTTATTAATCTGCCACAGAAAAATAGCCAAGCAAAAACATGTACACTCGTACACTCTTAACCCACAAATTGATATGAGAGCCTCTCACCGTGACACTTTGATCGGGAAGCCTTCGACCCGATGACAGGAAATCACATCAAAACTGAGCTGGGCACCGCGCGCTGGTCCTCAGCAAGACTTCTGACTCTCAAAATGTTTGTTACATTTTTTATATACCCCTCCCTGACCGGATCGCGTGAGAGCAGTGAAAAACAAGTTTGATGGTTGTCAGGAGGACAGACAGAAAGTCG
>NC_056519.1:27301441-27302519 GCF_014905685.2 Nematolebias whitei
ATATACATATACACATACATACATATATATATATATATATACATATACACATACATATACATATATATATACATATATACATATATACATATACACATACATACATATATATACATATATACATATACACATACATACTTATACATACATACATACATATACAAATACATATATATAAATATATATATACATATATATACATATACACATACATACATATATATATATATATATATGAATACATATACACATACATATATATACATATACACATACAACATATACATATACATATATATGTATATATATATTTATATATATATATATATTTATATACATATACACATATTTATACATATATACATACACATATATACATATACACATGCATATATATATATATATATATATTTATATACATATACACATATTTTTACTTATATATATACATATACACATACATACATATATACATATATACATATACACATACATACATATATACATGTATACATATACACATACATACATATACATACATATATACATATACACATACATATACATATATATATATAAATATATATATATATATTTATATATATATACATATGTACATATATACATATACACATACATATACATACAAACATATACACATATACATATACAAATACATAAACATATATACATATACACATACATATATATACATATACACATACATATATTAATATACATATACACATACATATACACATACATATATATGTATATATATTGTCAATAAACCTGGTGTCTGTAGTGATGATTCATAGCAGACGACCAGCTTTAATAAAGGTGAAGCCTGATCAAAGTTCTCCTCAGCAGCTGAAAACAGAAGGACTGAACTCCTGCTTTTAATCAAGCTAAAAATAATAATGTGTAAATCAAAAATGTTTTACTGTTTTACTAATAATCAACAAGTAATCAACTAATGAAAGTATTGATTTTTAAGAATTGTATAATCCATTGTATGATTGTGTGATTTACTTTTACTTGTGAAGTGTTGAAGTTAAAGAGCAGTTCTGAGGCCTCA
>NC_056519.1:27302619-27304169 GCF_014905685.2 Nematolebias whitei
CTTTTACTTGTGAAGTGTTGAAGTTAAAGAGCAGTTCTGAGGCCTCATGTAACAGTGAACAAGTCCGGACATGCCCATCTAGGACAAGCCTGGGCTTGCCTCGAGCAGTAGAAAGAGAACAAGATGTCATGGGGTTCGAACTCAACTCATCTCATGATGACGCATTTTTGAGCAAAACAAAGTTCTGGAAAGTACCCGAAAACTGGTCTAAACCGGTTGAGGTGCAAAACAGCAGACAAGTTACTGGAAAAGAGATGATGTAATTTTCCAAAACTCCTCCTTAAGAGGAGGAGGGAAAAAGAGGTCCTTAAATACAGACTGAACGGATGGAACTTGGTCAATGCTGAGTCAAAGCTGAACTGGAGAGCCGAGCAGAGGGAATCACAGACAAGAGGCAGCTCAACGGATCAGAAGGAGCCCAAAAAGGAGATGGATTTTACCAGTCTTGAGATGATGTTGGAAGTTAATTCTTTTCTTCACTGAGATGGGATTGGATTTAAGCTTTCGTTCATCGACACTTAAACTGGACGAGCTTCCTTCTTCTATTAATAGCTTGACCTGGGCCCGTCCAAAATTCTGATCTCTCTAATTTGGGATAGCTGCGCTTGCCTTCGAGGTTCGGCCAGTACCTCTCTCCTAGGGGACTGGAAATATGCCCTTACCTTCACAATGACTCACTGAGGGTCGCCTCAGAATCATGGTAAGCGGACGACCTCATTCTTACCCTGCTCTGACTAAATTGTTTAATCAAATTAGAAATTTAGCATACAGGATAAATTCAAGAATATTAGACTGGGTACTAGTGGGATTTGCTCGAAGGTGCTTCTGGTTCATGAGGGAGTTGAGAGAGAACATCTTTTGGCTTGATTTGTGAAAGGTCTATGTGAAGGCAGTATCTATAAATCCTCAAGGGCTCTTGAGGTTTAGAATTCCTCAGATAGTAGTCATCGCCTCACTTAGGGAAGAAAGTGTATCCTATGTACTCATGAAATTTAATCATTCTAAAATTGTGCCTGATGATGTATCCCCTGCCAAACTATTGATTAAAGCAACGCAAAATGAATAATTCTGGACTATTATTTCACCCTTAATGAACAAAAATATGGTAATGCTTGGTTCACTTAACAACACCAATAAAGGAGGTTTTTGTAAAGGTTTCCTAGTAGATGAGAGACAACACCCTTGTGCCCATTTCCAGGGCCCTAAAGATTACCAGAACAGTTAACAATTGCAACGCTAAAGAGAGAGGTGAGCGGCCACAACGCGAGTTTCTCTGGACCAGAAGATCCATCCCTGCTGCTTGGAGGTTCGAGGTAACAGAGTGAGATCAGGGTGTGACTCATGGATTTAAGGTCGTTAATATTCTGGATGAATCACCTCGTCGCAGCCTTAATGAGGCTACTTTAGACAGCTACAGGTAATACCACGGCGCTGAAGTTAGCTTCCGGACCCCTTGGAGGAGAGGCTGCAAGCAAAGGTGCTTATCGCTACTTCCAGTGGTTACCTTTGCTTATCGGAAAGCAAACAATATATATATATATATATATATA
>NC_056519.1:27304906-27317066 GCF_014905685.2 Nematolebias whitei
TATTGTTGTGGCTTTTCTCCACAATCGTGTTCAAGACAGCTGAGACGGTCACCTTAGTTCAAAGATTTATTTGACAAACAGGAGTTACAGGTATTCAGAGACAAACAATTACATTTGTAAAATATATGCATATATTTGGAGCATTAAAGAACGAACCGTCTCGGTCTGTGCTTCCCCGGAAATGCTCGCTGGGTGTGTGTTATTTTTGGCTTTTATCAAAGTTTGAGAAGGCTAGCTTTCTGATTGGTTTAGACCCGAGGTTGCTATGGTTACGGGTCTAGCCCGCCCCCTCAAGGCCCCCTCTTACTGCATTCCAGAGATAAGTTTTATGGAAGCTTGGTTTCTTTGTCTGCGTTTAGACTGTTAACACTCTGTTGTGGAGCATCTAATCATGAATTTATTATTAAGAGAGAACCTGAGGGATTTTACTTAGTCAAACTATATTAAGTCTAAATTAAAGAAATGTGTTCTAGCTTTCATTTATGTTAATCAGTTAGTGTGTGTGTGTGTGTGAGTGGCCAGGCCACCATGTGCTCAGAGAACAAAGAAGGACTCTCCCCTCCTGAGTTAGTCAGTAGTCAGTATCTTACCTGCCTCCTGGCTTATTTGATTGCTTGTAATATATCAAATGTGAACTTGTAAAATTATCATTAGCTAATATGAGATTATATGTAAAGGTAAAATAGTTAGAATTAGTAAACCTTTTCTATAAATATAGTTCAACCCTTGAAGAAAGACATGCACACACTTTGTATAACATGACATTTGAATGCTTGATAAGAAATATAAAAAGGTATAAAAATATGAAATCCAACAATCCCTCTTTTGATCTCCCCATATTCATGGGAGATCACACCCTTTTGGATGTTTACAGATGGAAGTGAGTAACACTGCCACCCCACCCAAACTTACTGCAACCCTCCAGGGGTCCTGGACCAGACTCCTGGTTAAAACCCTTCAAAACCTACAAAAAATACCAAACGCATAAACCTTTATAAAAAATACAAAAAACACTACAACACTCCTAGTAAAAGATAATTACCCAACACACTAAAATAAGTAAAACTCTACCCTAATACCAAAATTGACCTCCTTTTAAACCACCTTTAATATACCTCGTGGGATTTTAGAATGATGAAATACCCAATTGAATGGAGTAAAATTTTGAATAGTTAAGAGTTTCCAATTGAATCCACGACCCTTCCCTGGTTGTTTTTCAGAATGACTGAAAGAAAAGACAAGACACTCATGTTAAACAAGAAAAGACAAAACACTCAATTTAAACAGGACTATCTAGCAAGTCTTCTGTTCTTTAGCTTGCGGTGGGAGGCCTTGTTCGTCCACAAGGGTCCTTGTGGTGCTCGGCGGGATTCGGCCCACGGAGATGTCTTCATGCAAAGTCCTCAGAACCTTTATCAGTCTGATTAGACGTTCTAAATGACGTGTGTGTGCATTGGGACAAAACTAAAATCAGTTTGACGCGTCTTCTGTTCTTCACGGTCAGGGCTGGGAATCTTCCTTCCTTCCTTCCCCATTCCACCTGACTGACCGACTTAGGCAGAGCGAAGACTTCTTCTCCAATGTTTGCTACTGCCTTTTTCTACCAGGGCAAAGGGGCAAAGAGTGAGCTCCCACGAAGGTCCTGTCACCTCCTCCAGGTGTAGTGGGGAGCTGTACTCCTGATGTTCCAGCAGATCAGCCTCAATCTGGTCCAGCGATCGATTCAGCTCCTCTGCAGGGGTGCACTGGTTGTGGTCGTAACAGGTGTCACTCTCCTTCTGGAGATCGATGGCGTGTGATGTTCTCTCCACCACCTGGTGGGGTCCTATCCCTCTTTTTAGCAGGACCCAGTCCGGTGTGGTGGTCCGTAGTCAGTCTCCTCGGTCAGAGATTCTCCCTCCTGATGAGAAAAGCTGGACACCAAAGCTTGCGAATTGTTAAACACCCTGTATGGCCTTTTGATTATTTTATCTGTGGGATCCATGACCCATTTGTGGGCCTTGTCAAAAAACTGACTGCGGTTACTTCCTAGTGAGTACAACCTGTTTCTTAATTATTGGACACCCTGATGGTCATTATTGCTACTGCTAGTGTATACTCTTACACTGTAATGTTATAATAAAACAGAACTTGTAAAACTGAAATAAAATGCTATTCTTACATTCATCTATACACTTGAAACTGAAATGAGGTACATACTGGACTTCTCCAGGGATACCTGTGTACTCTAGTACCATCCTCCACCCTTCCAAGCCTTTGCAGTCAACGAATCTACCTACAATAAGCAAAGTTAAACATAATAACACAACACCCATACACAACAACACCCTGCAATAAGCAATCCCCCACGCCGGCCTCCCTCCTCCTGGAGCCTGTGGAAGGAACTTCATTAAACGCATGCGCCGACAACATCAAAATACAATATAACCTTAAAAGTCTTTAAACAACTGACATATAACACTGTAGAGACAAGAGGAAGTTAATCTTCCCTCCAGGTACCTGTCTGTGCGAGAGAGGGAGAAGCAAGGAAGAAATTCATAAAATTCATAACCACTGTTCCTCAGCAGTAAAACATGTGGTTAAAATATTTTGTTCATGAACCTTTTATAAGCCCAATTAAACTATTTAAGAGTCCAGTCCAGTCAAGTCAAGTCAGTTGTGTTTAAAAATACCAAACCACCACATTTCTCCTTAACCTTTGCTCAAATCCACTTCAGGAGTCTGTGTTTTGATGCTAGGGGCGTCCCCCTTTTCTGGAATCTGTACACATTACAACAAAGAAAGAGAAAAATACTTTTGTTAAACTGATATATACAAGTGCAATGTCGTTTTGTAGGCTTCTGATTTATTCCACTTTTCAAATGTCAATGTGATTATCCTAAATGATCCTTTAAACGCTTCAGACTTACTACTAGCTTTTTGCTGTTCATTTAAATATAAAACCCTAAGAAGTTATTTTTGTATATTTTGTAATGATCTAATCATTGTATGAACTGTTTCCTGCTTTGTATATTTTGTAATGATCTAATCATTGTATGACCTGTGTAGTATGACATATGGAGAGATATATTCATACATTAAACGGGTTCACTCATCTTTCTGGACTGTATGATGTCGTGCTTTGAATTTAACAGAAATGTAACGTGAGACGTTATTTATCTTTGACCCATCAAAATGAATGGAGGTCATTTATTTACAGAATCAAAGTTTAACATCAAACATTTACATTAATTTGGCAAAAATATGAAAATGACAACATGGCTAGTTTTACAGGAAGTGAGAACAATACGGAGATTGTTTTCACTTTTCAGCAGAACAGCAGACATCAATTCACACGGCGGTGATTGAGAACTTTGCTTTTCAGCAGAACAGCAAACATCAATTCACACGGCGGTGATTGAGAACTTTGCTTCAGACATTTCTAAAAATTATCTGTAATGATTTTAGCAGATAGGAGAGTTTAAAGATGGAAAGTGAAGTTTGTCTACAGAGAGATGTGTGAGGGAATTTGTCTGTTTTAACCAGAACAACACGCTCCTTCTTTTCCAGCTTGGGCCAACGGTACGCTAGTTGAGATCGACTCTTTACCTTGCAGATGATAGCTTCAGCGTCGGTGTAGAGCTCTCCTTTCAACTTCTTTCAGCGTCTCCGTGAGAACAGCTAGAAACTCCTGGAGTCGTGAGGTCATCCAAACAGAAGTTATAATTCCCAAAATCGTCTCTGGTTCAGCTTGGTTCTAATTCAGCAGCATCCATGAATGCCTGCGTTCGCATTCTGGAACTCCCAAACTCTCTGCTTGAACTGCTACTCCATCTTCAAGACTGAGCTTACAGCAGCTTCAAGACTGAGCTGAACTCTCTGAACTCCAAAACTCTGAACTCTTCCGTTGAACTGGAAAGTGCCACATTTAAATGGGCTCTACTTCCGGTTCATTTGAGAGCTTTTGATTGGTCGATGGACCAAAGCAGAGGTGTGGTTTGTGATGTAAGGTGTTATGGAAAGTCAAGGATTGTTTAAGAACAGACAGAAAGATATCATGGAAAAACCAGACTTCGTGGCGTCGCTCCACCAAGTATCTTGCTGTAAAAGTTAAACATGACATTTCTTTTCAGTAAACTTTTTAGTTGACCGAAACTTGAACTCCGACACACTTACAACTTCTGCTCACTTCAAAGCAGACGGTCAAGAAATTGAATCATTACTCTGTAACGTACTCTAACTTGATTTCACTTTGAATTGAGGATTAAAAATCATTACTACTGTTTAAGTAAATAAAAATGAGTAGTTCACTTCAACATGTAAACATTGTTTGAACTAACACAATTTGATTATCAAAACATTTGTAAAATAGTAATGATCATAGAGAATTGTCTTTTTCCACTTGATTAATTCAAGAAAGAAAGTCTCAGGATGGGTCAAACTGTATTTCTGGATTCAAATCAATGAAATGACAGTTTCTGTCCATCTGGTCAGTTTTGACATCAGGCCTAGTCCACTACACCTGTTTCCTGCTAAGAGCAGCCTTCACCTTCTCCCTTTTTGAAACAGTTTTCTGTTTCAAATCTGAAGTTTTACTGGCTGTAATTTACTAACACCCAGTCTGAGTATTAGATTCAGAAATATAAAATATGGTGTAGTTTTAATCTTCCCCTACTGTTATCCAATCCAGGTTTTGCAAAAAATAGCCAAATATAACCCAAGCTCTCATATAATTTTCCAAAGAGTTAACCATTAAATAAATTTCATCCCTTGTATCAAACCAGACCCACCAAACGAGCTCATTCAAGGCAAAGACAATCATTTAGTATTACTTTAGAAAACATTAGTGAACTCGATCCAAATCAGGTCTCAGGTACAGGTTTCTCTTGAATGAGACTTGGTGACCTGTATAAATGAAAAGTTAAAAAGTCAACATTTTGCTAAGGGGTGGGGAGCATTATTCATCGTCCTATTATGTTTAGAGGTAATAAAACAATTTTCATCTCAGAGCAATTGGAAAATGGCAAATCATCTAGCACACCCACCGTCGTACTCCTGTGTCATGTTTTGGCACCTGCCTTAAAATGAGCCTATGTGAGTGATTATTATCAAAGCCAACTGCAGTTTTGATCACGACACCAAGATGCTCGGATGACCATCCCAGACCAAATGTGGGGTTGACACCTCCGTCAGGCTGCAGTTGTTGTTAGTGACCTTGGACAGATGGACCACCAGCCTTTCTGTCTTCAGTTTGTCTCCCTTGGTCTGGAGACCAGTTCAGCTTTGTACAGCAGTTCATAGCTCAGCATACAGCGAGACTTGACTGGATGTTCCCACTGTTGACAAAATCCAGGACCCCCTCTGGTCAGTTAATTCAGTTTGTTGTTGGACTGATAGATCTTTGCTTTGTTTCCATAGTGAAAAGTCATATTGCTTGGCTGACAATTTCTTTGTTGTTGTGTCAGTGGCGCTCGACTGACAGTTTCTTTGAACCGTCCCATTGGTCAGTTTCCCAGACCCAACTTCAGCGTCTACCTGAACACATCTGGTATCCGATCCGGCACCCAGCACTAGAGGGTCCTGATCAAAACTCAGATGGATGCTGTATGTATCTGAAGACTACCTGTATGTGTTCTGTGGGCCTAGCCAGACTCACCTCCCCAATCCACAACTCTGTCTTCTCAGGCTGCTGAGAAGGAAAAATAAACAATCCAATTATTAAAAGTCTGATTCAACATTAATCCTCTGTTATCAACATTAATCATCTGTTAGCAAGTTCTATTCTGGGACCACAGCATTTACCTTGAACAGAGTCATTCTGGTGTCCTGGATTGCACAACAGATGTTTTAAACGCTCAATTACATAAGAATGAAAACTTTCATAAAACATTGCACAATCCAATTCCTTACGCCTACAGCATAAAATATTCCATTCAAACTAATGTTTTCCATCTTTTAAAATATGTGTTTTGACTCACCACCTGACAGTGAGGACCACTCTCAGGTCCACATTATCCATTTAGACTTTGTAAAGGTTTAGGCAGCATGATAATATGTAATCACTGCTTGTTATATAACAAATCTGCAAATTCTTCCATCTCATAACTATTCTTGTTCATTACATCCTAAACAAAATTCTTCTAATTCAAATCAGTTAAGACTATGTCTACAATTGAAGACATCACAGAGACCATTAGCACTGCACAAAAACATCTACATGCACCTTTATTCACAAAGCACAACTTCTTAAACTCACCATGTACTCAACTCTGTTCTCCTTATGCACTCATAGGACCTGTGTGAAATCTCAAGATGTTTAGAGTCCTTTCATTTACCCACTAGAATTGTTGTTTTCCCATAAATAACCTAGTTCAGGTAGCTCTTAGAAGGGAACAGCTCCTAAACTCTAGACAACATTTTCAATATGTGATTAAATCATTTAGACTGATTACTTTAACCCAAGCATTTCAATTTGTGTTTAGTTAAGAATGATTTATTTAAGCCAAGCATTTCAATTTGTGTTTAGTTATGAGTTTCTTTGACCAGAATAAATTTTCCTTTATTTTACAAGTGTCGAGGATTTTGTTTATTACTTATTTTCCATTGTGTTGTTTGTTTAGTTGAATTTATGACCTGATTTTATTGTCAATTCCAAGAAGAAATTTTGGCTAATTTGTTTGCAATGTGTCATCCAGAAATGCTTAACTTAATTTGACCTGTTTTATTTCTCCTTTCGGCTTTTCCCTTTTCAGAGTCGCCACCACGAATCAGCCTCCTTCACTCCACTTTTTCCTATGCACCCTATGTCCTCACTCCAACTACCTCCATGTCCTCTCCAACAGTATTCACCCCATACCTCCTCTTTGTGTCAGACCTACTCATCACTTCCTTCAGGACCACCCCTACTCCATTTCTCTTTCTATCTACACCCTGATAAAACAGTTTGAACCCAGCACCAATGTTGCGAGCCTTGCTGCTCTTCCACTTGGTCTCTTTGGGCACCTAAAACATCTACCTTCCTTCTCTGCATCATGTCAGCAGCTCTCTGTCAGCAGCTCTCTACCTTTGCATGTCTGTGCAGTACGTTTGTTGTCAACTTAACTCTGTCCCTCGCCCGCTTAGTGAGTGGCTGTCTGCCGTCTTCATCTTCCCACACAGCGAGCTGTTCCAACAATACCTCCAGCTGACTCCCTCTGACTCCATCTCTCGTATAAATTCGGTTAATTACCGCTCGTACACGGGATGTCCCCCTCTGGCCCTCTGGCCTTGAGTTTCAAACCATTGCTGCAGATCAACTGTTCCAGAGGTCACTGCCTCCTCCTTTACCTCTGACACTGATTGAACACACAAATGTTTTTTGACCTTGCTCTCTTATCCCCCTGTTTATGTCTGGCCTCCGACAGCTGTGGTTTAATCAACTGCGTCCTCATATTGTCTACTTCTGCCGCCTCTATCTTTCAGTTTTTTTTCTTCTATTTTAAACAATGTATTACATTTCTCCTAGTTTAAACGATGTATTACGTTTCTCTCCCAACGTTCAGTGACTGAAAATGGCGTTCAGATCTCCTCCTGCCAAGATCACCCCTAAAATGAGAGCATTAAGAATGTTCAGCCAACTACCTCCTCCATGCTCACCCTTGTTTTACCTGGTCCAACCTCTGACCACCTGTCAGGCTGCTTCCTAGCCTGCCTGATGATGTACCACCTCCAAGCACCTCCTGTCTCCTCTACTGTTCCCGTGAATGAACGCTAATAAACAGTGTGGTTTGTTTGCTTATCGGACTACTGATATTCCTGACCTCACCCACGTTTGGTCCTGTCTGACAGTCTGTCCATCCATCACTTTGTTCCTTCTCATGCGGAATGTATTACAACAGAGTCCGTCTACCTCCCTCTTTTAAGCTGTATTCAGCTTACTTCAACGTTTTTGTACTTCTACTGACTTATTTCTGCTAATTTCTAAACATTGTGCTCCTTTCAGCTAATGTTTGGAAGATTCAGATATTTCTGCTTACATTTCAGATACTATTTAGCTGTTTCATGCCAATATCAGCTAATTCCACCTTTCTTTTTAAATTAATCCAACTTTTGCAGCCTAATTCAGGAAAACCAAGCTCTACCCACTTACTTCTGGTACTTTAAGATTATTTCTGCTTGTTTTAGCTATTGGTCTGCTGGTCTTTAGCTAATTGCCTCTTTTTTTTAGATAATTCCCATATTTTGTGCGCATTTATACTTATTTCATATTCAAAATTGTTCCATATCTTTTAGATTGTTCACCAATATGCTCTTAACTCATGTATTGATCCTGTAGACTTTCCACAGGAGTCACATATTTCTCATTTATGAGTTCCACACCTGATGACAACGTTCACACACTCAGGCTTTCAAATCTTTTTATTCTCATTCACTGCTGGCCCCGTTGTGACAAAACAATTCACAAGTCTGTGGTATGAAAAAACCCAATGAGTACAGACTTGTCCTTGCCTTATACAACAGCGCCCCCTTTTGGTCAGGATATGGAAGCTCCACTCACCAACAGACACACACACAGAAAAAAGAAAAAAAACTAAGCCTTCCACACACAGATTGTTTTGTCTCCCTCAACACCCCCGGCCTTGAAGCCTTTACACAACACAGAAAACACGGCACAAACAATAGTTATTACAACGTCCTAACCCTAATGTGATCACTGACCACAGGAAATTTGGCAAAACTACCTAAGTCCCAGACTTTCACATTTCCCTTTAAACTAAACTATTAATGGCGTCTTTTTAGTGGGCAGTCAACACCCACAACGCAGACATGGACGTACCTGGGGTCCCCGACCCGGTTCCCGTCTCTCTCATCAGAGGGACGGTTCGTACGCCACCACCGCTGAAAAAAGGGAAATGTTGTTCACCTCCGACGAGAACACCGGCAGGTTCCTGACCTTCCTCCGGCACGAGTCCAACTCGTGAAACTATCTACGAAATACACTTAAATGTTAAACTAAGCCGTGCAAAGGACACGCACGCATGCGGCGTGTAACGCCCAACGTGTCTGAATACGCATACCCCGTTCGTCAGAAGTACCACTAATCTAGTTTAGAGATCCAGAGGTTACTCCCTGACTCTATTAGTAATATTAATAAAGTAAATATGATTTTCAGTTGCTAATTTTACTTAAAATGTATTAGCAAGCATATATATTCATATTACTTACCAGATATATATGTAATTGTTCAGCACAGCTCGGTTGGTGGGTTACACAGATGGTGGTGGTACACGGTGGCATGGCACTTAATATGGTAAGGGGGTTCTTTTTTTATTTTTTCTTCTTTTATCTTTACGTGTTTATTATCATTTCACTTTCTTTTTTTTGTCTCTATTTTTCTGACTCAACAATTATTAGCACACAGGCACAAAGGCTTATATATATCCATATACATACATACAAATACCTCATAAAGGAATACATCCATGATTTACCTTCAAAAACAGCACTTAGTTTATCTATAAATCATAAATAATCAATAATTAAGGATTATGTTATTGTCTGGGTGTTTTACTATTATTGATATTTGTGATAATGGGTGTGGTTTAACTATATTCTCACAAGCACAAATATGGGCATCTTAAGGTTTGTCACATGGAATATTAATGGAGCCGGTAGCCAACATAAAAAAAATAGAATCTTTAACCAGATTAAAAGATTAAAGGCAGATGTTGTATTACTCCAAGAAATTCACAAATTACCGTCAACTGTGGATGAGCTAAAATCTCCTGAGTTTCCTGATGTATTCTCAGCCTGCTATAACTCAAGACAGAGAGGAGTAGCAATATTAATACAAAAAAATGTGAACTTCACAATATTAGACACAGTTATGGACCCGCAAGGTAGATATATAATATTAAAATTATCTATACTCAGTCAAAAATATTGTATTGTTAGGTTATATGGGCCAAATGTGGACGATGCCGCTTTTTTTCATGATCTCTTCTCTACTCTATCAAATCACATGGATTGCTCGCTGGTACTGGGAGGTGATCTTAACTTTGGTCTAGATAACAAAATAGACAGGCTGAATGCAGTAGGAGCTCAACGCAGTTGGCAATCCATAAATGTAGTTAAACAGTACATGAGTGATTATGGACTCTGCGATGCATGGCGGTCTCTTCACCCTAATAGTAAAGAGTATTCTTTCTTTTCACATGTGCATCACTCTTACTCTCGTTTGGATTATTTTATAATCAGCAACTCATTGCTGACCCACATTTCAGACACTAAGATACACCCTATTGCTGTCAGCGATCATGCACCAGTTACTTTAAATTTAGATAATAAGAATGAAATCTCAAAAAGTATAAACTGGAGATTAAATACCTCACTGCTTATGGACGAAGAATTTATACAATACTTTAAAAATGAATGGAGATCGTATTTAGAGTTTAATGACTTGCCAGGTACATCAGCGTGTACACTCTGGGAGGTTGGGAAAACAGTTATGAGAGGGAAAATAATATCCTACGCAACAAACAAAAAGAAAAAAGAAAATAAACGTATTGAGGAATTAGAAAATCTATCAAATTATTAGAAAGTTTACAAGGAGAGGAAACAGAAAAAACTACGCAAGATAAAATTAGAACTAAATGAATGTATTGACAAAAAAAACAAATTCTTGATACAAAGACTTCGATTAGAAAATTTTGAACACAGTAATAAATCAGGTAGCTTTTTAGCTAATCAACTCAAATTAAATAAAGAAAAAACGTCTATATATGGTATTAAAGACACAAATGGTACCATAACTTATGACGAGGAAAAAGTAAATAGTGTTTTTAGAGATTTCTATAAAACTCTATACACTCCACAAATAAATCCAACAGATGAAGATATTAATCAATTCTTGGAGAGAGTAATACTTCCAAAACTAGACAGTAGTCAATCTTCAGAACTAGACTCACCATTAACATCAGATGAGCTCCGTGAAGCCATTAAAAACATGCCTAATAAGAAATCTCCAGGCCCAGATGGATATCCAGCAGAATTTTATAAAGAGTTCTGGAACATCCTGGAACCAATATTTCACAGAATGCTACATGAGTCAGAAGAAAATGGCAGGTTTCCAACACATATGAATTCAGCCAACATTAGTCTACTATTAAAACCAGGCAAAGACCCAGTACTACCTACCAGTTATCGCCCCATCTCTCTTATTAATGTGGATGTTAAAATAATTAGTAAAGTCCTCTCTAAAAGATTAGAGAAAATAATTCCTCTCATTATTCATCCTGACCAAACTGGATTCATAAAAGGAAGACACTCGACCACAAACACACGCAGATTATATAATTTAATAGAGTATTCATATAGTAAAAATATTGAAACAGCTATTTTGTCTTTGGACGCAGAAAAAGCATTTGATAAGGTAAACTGGAAATTTTTATTTGCTACATTGAGTAAATTTGGTTTTGGGGACCATTTCATTAATTGGTTAAAAATATTATATAACTCACCAAGAGCATGTGTCAGGACAAATAATCAAATATCTTCAAGCTTCTGTTTACAGAGGGGGACCAGGCAGGGATGTCCACTTTCACCTACGCTATTTGCTATTTTTATTGAACCTTTAGCAGCAGCAATAAGACAAACTGCTGATATTAAAGGTATACTGTGTAGAAATATAGAACATAAAATTAGTATTTATGCTGACGATGTTTTACTTTTTCTTCAGAACACAGAAAATTCAATATCTAATGTTATCGAATTAATAAACTCTTTCTCAAAAGTTTCTGATTATTCTATAAATTGGTCAAAATCTACAGCTCTTCCAATAAACTGCGTGTTTAATACTTCTCTCAATGAACAACTACAATCAGGTAACATCACATACTTGGGCATTCATATTTCTCCTAGATTGGAAGACTTAATAAAATTTAATCATATCCCAATTTTAAAGAACATTGAAGTTGATCTTACTAGATGGAAATCTCTGCCCATATCACTTATGGGAAGAGTTGCCTCAGTAAAAATGATGGTCCTGCCGAGAATAAACTATTTATTCTCAATGATTCCAAATAAACCTTCAACTGAATGGTTTAAGTCACTGGACTCTTTGATATCTAAATTCCTTTGGAAAAACAAAACTCCACGTATTAGCTTAAAAGCATTACAGAAATCTAAAGATACCGGAGGATTA
>NC_056519.1:27317166-27321259 GCF_014905685.2 Nematolebias whitei
TGTAATATTCCACTCTCTCCATCTGTTTGCTTATTGGCTATCTTGGAAGATGTTACCCTGGAAAAAAATACATGTCGCATGATTTTCACTGCCTTATGCATCGCAAAGAAAACCATACTCCTGAATTGGAAAAATAAAAATAATCTTAGCATTAATCAGTATAAAAATCTTCTGTTAGATCATATTAGTCTTGAAACAGCATCTGCCGACACATTGGATCAATCTCTGTGGGCTCCTTTGATCGGCTCCGTTACATAGTGAGGGTGGGTAGTATGGGATCTGACCTTGTGGGGCCTTGGGGTTGATGTGGAGGCGGGTGTATGGGTTTGGGGCCCCGGGGGGGTTGCCGGGGGCTGGGCTCTTGGGGGTACCTGGGCAGGGGGGCACTGCTTTCCCTCTGGGGAGGGCCTGGGTGGTTCTGGGGGATATCTGCTGGTGGCTGCATGCAGGCCCTCAGGTGGTCTGTGGCGGCGGTCGTGGGTCACCGATCTGGTAGCCTGGCTGTGCTGGTGTGGGTTCGGGGTGGGCGCGGGGGCTTGGGGTTCTGGGGGCTTGTCGCCCCCGGGCTTTGGCCTGTGGGGTTCGGGGATCTTGGGCTCTGGCGGGTGGGTTGCCGGGCTCTGGGCCAGCTTGCGATCTGGTGCCCGGTTCTGGGCGGGGGCCTTCGGCTCGCTGGTGGGTTGTGGGTTCATGGGCTGGGGGGTTGGGTGTTTGGGGGCGTGACCAGTGGCCCCTAAGAGGGGGTAGTTTGACCCAGCCTAGGTGTCTAGTGTGCTATGTGTTTTGAGAGATGTCCGAATGAGGGGTGGGTGTAGTATTTTTTCTGGGGTGGGGATGGGGTGGATGTCCTTCGGGGCGGCCTGGGACTGTGCATGGCCGGCTGGCCGGCCCCTTTCCTGTGGTGGGGGCTCGCTCACGGTGCTTCCTGGCACTGTCGGCGGTTGGGCGGGCGCTCTTGGCCGGGTCGTCCTGGTGGGGTTTGGCTTCATCTGGTAGCGGGCTGACTGCAGTTTGTGGGGGTCCTGGCGGCCCTCGGGTGTGTAGGCTGCTGGTACTGCTTCTGGCGACCCTCGGGGCTCTGTCCCTCTCTGGTCTGGAGCTCAGCGGGCCTAGCGGTCGGTCCAGATGGAGAGGTGTCTTGGCCTCAATCCCTGGGTGGACCTTGGGGAGCTGGGGGGGGGGGGGGGGGCTGTTGGGTCAGTGGGGGAGCTGACTCCCTGTGGGAGCATTTGCTCTCACAGTTATTTCTCCCCATCCCTCACCATGCACCTCCACCCTCTACATTTCAATTCCATACATTTAGGGTTGTTTGGGCTCGGGTGTGCTGCAACAATTTTACATCTTTGTTGACCATAGCCACCTGGGACTCAATTTTATTGTACACCTTAGACATTCATTCATAACATCATCATGACATTCATATATAGGAACTTGAGGTGGGCACATGGCTATGGGTGGTGGGATGACCTTACTCTCACCCCCTGTGCCTGTGCTCACTTACAACGGTTGCATTTAGACACTAGGGTTTGGATAGAGTTGGGGTGGAGGGGAAACTGGCACCATGCCAGCCTTTGCTCCTTCTTCTTTCCTTTTTAATGGCACTATACAACAACACACATCAACAGCACATCTATGGGCGGGAGTGTATGTGTCGGGGTCTTTTTTTTTTTTCTTTCCTCTTCCTACCCACCTAGATCCCTGACTGCCATTCTGGGGGTGGGGTCCGGGAGAGGGGCAGGCCGCCGGCTGTTGATCAGGACTATGTGGGGGTTCAGGGTCTAGGGGGTTGCCGTGGGCGGTGCTGGCACTGTGCTCTCCCTGGGGTTGTTTGGACCCCCTGAGCTTGGCTCTTGGGTGCCATGGTTGGCTCGCTGGCCGGGGTGGCTGCCGGGGCCTGGCGGGCGGTCGGCTGGGGGTGCGTGCTTGGTTGTTGGCGGTGTGTGGGGGTGGTCGGTGGCGTGTCCTCTTCATGGTGGGGGGGTGTCCTGTCGGCGGGGCATGGCCTGGGCCGGGTCTGGGGTATTGGCTCTTCTCCGCTCAAGAATGAATGGGTTTACCTCCTGGGTTTGGGCATGGGCTGCCCCCTGTAGAGGGCGGGTACGTGTTTTGGACCTGGGGGGTATAGAGTGCGTATCGGGAATAAGAATGAAATGTATTGTTATTGTATGTCTTTGAGTGAGTGAATGTGAGATTGAGGTTGGGATTGTGTGATTGTGTCTGTGTATGAATGGGTATTTGTTAGGCCGAGACTCGGACTTCCCCCTCTTTGATACAACTGGGGGTGCTTGGCATCGCGCCCCTATCGCGCGGCCCCCTGGTGGGGTGTGCCCTTCCCTGCCGGCGTGCTTGGGGCCCTTGGTGTCGGGGGCTGGGCACTTGGGCGTGTGTCGGCTCGGCCTGGTGTCTGCCTGGTGGGGCTCGGGTCCTCTGGCCCTGTCGGGCCTTGGCCTGGGTGGTATGAGTCCTCGGTGCCCGGGCCTCGGTGCCTGGACCTGGACCTACATCGGTGCAGCGGGTGCCGACGGAGGCCTATGAGTTTGTCGCTGTTGGCCCAGAGGGGTCACTGTATGTGGTCGCTGGTGGGGATCTTCCGGTTCTCCCCTGTGGTCCGTTCTGGGGTTTTGGGTGAGTGGTTCGTCCTGTGTGGGTGGCTCTGGGGGCTCCGCGGTCGGGGTCCCTCCTGGGGTCTTGGGCTCTGGTCCCCCCTTTTTCGTCTGCCTCTGGTCTTGGGGGTCGGGTCTCTGCTGCTTCACAGTTACTATTAAATGTTCTATTAGAGAAGCCTTATACACTTATGCATGCTCACAACCACACACAAATAGAAGCAGGGATGCTTATGTAGGCTTTATATGTAGATATATAGATATGTATGTGAGTGTATATTCATGTGTATGTATGTATGTATGTATATAGGCGTAGGTATGGGTATATATATTTATGGAAACTTACTGCAAAGCCACGAATATTTTAAGTTCTTTATACATATGTATTTTGTTGCTGTGTTTTGTTGTGTTCTTTGCAGGTGAACAGACAGTGGCCGGGTGTTTTGCCGTGTGCTCTCTTTGTGTATATTTCTTATATTTTGGAGTCTTACTTTGTCTTTTCTTTCTTTCTATCCTATTAAAAAAAACTACACTAGATAGTCACTATAATAAATATTTCATAATAATGGTGTGGAGAGGATGGCTGTAACGGGAGAAGGGAGGCCATCTATAAAAGAAAAAAAGTACCACTAATCACCGTAAATTAGCTTAACAACCATCTTTATTTCCGGAGATGGTATTAAACACCCACAGAGGAAGATTGAATTTGGTTTACGGCCGAATAGCTGAGTTTTTGGGCCTTTCGGCCAACTTAGGTAACCCACTTACCTGTTAGTAGAATAGGCCCAGTTCGCTCTGCGGGTGTCCAGCACAACTCGATCCAATCCGTGTGTCCGCCAGCTGCACGTCGAGGTCACCATCTGTTGTGGCCTTTCTCCACAATCATGTTCAAGACAGCTGAGACGGTCACCGTAGTTCAAAGATTTATTTGACAAACAGGAGTTACAGGTATTCAGAGACAAACAATTACATTTGTAAAATATATGCATATATTTGGAGCATTAAAGAACGAACCGTCTCGGTCTGTGCTTCCCCGGAAATGCTCGCTGGGCGTGTGTTATTTTTGGCTTTTATCAAAGTTTGAGAAGGCTAGCTTTCTGATTGTTTTAGACCCGAGGTTGCTATGGTTACGGGTCTAGCGCGCCCCCTCAAGGCCCCCTCTTACTGCATTCCAGAGATAAGTTTTATGGAAGCTTGGTTTCTTTGTCTGCGTTTAGACTGTTAACACTCTGTTATGGAGCATCTAATCATGAATTTATTATTAAGAGAGAACCTGAGGGATTTTACTTAGTCAAACTATATTAAGTCTAAATTAAAGAAATGTGTTCTAGCTTTCATTTATGTTAATCAGTCAGTGTGTGTGTGTGAGCGGCCAGGGCACCATGTGCTCAGAGAACAAAGAAGGACTCTCCCCTCCTGAGTTAGTCAGTAGTCAGTATCTTACTGCCTCCTGGCTTATTTGATTGCTTGTAATATATCAAATGTGAACT